>NC_048557.2:5342619-5477933 GCF_902806685.2 Maniola hyperantus
AGGGTACTTCCCGTTGACCTGGAATCATGAAATTTAGCTATGGAGCACAAGTAAAGGAAAAAATCCGAAAACCGTGAATTTGTGGTTACATCACAAAAAAAGAATTAAAGTGTGTTCACAAAAAAGGAACCCTCCGTGTGCGAATCCGACTCGCACTTGACTAGTTTTTATTACAATCATCTGGGTTGCAGTAAACAATTGTTTTACAATAACATTGACCCCGTATTACGAAACTTTGATGCAATCAATGAAAAACTTGCACTATTTGGTAAAATTCATATTTTTGTCAAGCCAATTGGTGCTAATTACCTACTAATAGGGTATTGGACTGTAGTAATAAAATGACGTGTTTTTTGTATACCGGTAGTTTATGGGGCTAGAATTCATCATTAAAGAGAATAATTTAAAAAAAACATGATGTTTATTCATTTTACAAATGGCGAATATTTGTAAACTTTATTCTTAGAATTAAGTTCTCATGTAAGTGACTTTGTCTTTATGAGAATAAACTTCTTTAAACCTAAACCTTTTTAAAATAATTGATTATTAACGTGACGCTGTACGGACGGCCTAAACGACAAATATTTTTCAAACTTCTCATCAAAATCATCAAAATACTTTTTTTTTCTTCAATCCGGACATTTTTGGCGCACTGAATACAAATATACTGACTGATCTATCCAACGCACAGCTAAAACTACTGGACGGATCGGGCTGAAAATTGGCATGCTAATAGCCATTATGATTTTTGAAAATTCAACCTCCATAGGTTTGCAGGGATTTGAAATTTGTTTAGTCCACGCGGACGAAGTCGCGAGCATAAGCTAGTTACCTATATATATGGGTTTGTTCGTCAGCAGTTCAATTTTATCTGTCACAACTTAGATTAGTTTAATATGTGTCCTAATATCAAAACATAAGGATTACTGTATCGTTTCTTGAACGAATAAAGTTATATTCTGTTACCCGAGTCAGAAGCTGTTTCCTAAAAATCTATTCTTAATTGATTGTAACAAAGTTTATATATGACTAGCTTATGCTCGCGACTTCGTCCGCGTGGATTACAGAAATTTCAAACCCCTATTTCACCCCCTTAGGGGATGAATTTTAAAAAATCCTTTCTTAGCTGATGTCACGTGACTAGGGATTGCAATCCCGCAGCTCACTCAATCCCGCGGGATTGATATGCGGGATTGATCAATCCCGCGCGGGATCCGCGGGATCCCGCATATTTGAAATTATTCACCTTTTTGCCCCGTTTGTATGTAAGATAAAGTATTAATTTTTTGATCTTATAGGGCTATTAAGATCGAAAAATTAATACTTTATCTTATTTAATATTATGTTATAAAATCAAATTGAAACTACAGGTTTTTGTTTAAAAAATCAAGTATTATTAATTTAACATGTCTTACATTATGTACGTATTACCACAGACCTTTACCAAGTTGATTGTCGTCGCCTTTATTCCCTTTCTCGGGATTCTCAGTTTCATTGGACTTGGACATGATTCATTTATTCGTTACTTGCAAGTATGTATTTAATGTGTACCTACTTGTAAGCAAATGTTCACGCCACATTACGACATCATATTCCCATTTACGGGCATAATCAGCATATAAAATAGCACAAAACAAAAATAAATAGAACACATTAATACGTTAAACGCCGGACGGTGAATACGAAAACACTCTGTCTGTCACATACAAAACCACGCGCAAAGCGCACGGTGGTCGGTGAGTCTATGTGAAACGAAGCCGCCCGCCAGCCCCCGCCACTGTGTGAAACGGCAACGTCGTGCTCGAGCCACTCGCTTTCTTACGCAAAACTTCACGAATGTTTTAGCGGTAAATTTAAATTTGCGGGATCCGCGGATCCGCGTTATGAAGGTGCGGGATCCAGCAGATTAATAAGTGGAGCGGGATCCCGCGGGAATGCCGGATCCCGTTTTGCGGGATTGCAATCCCTACACGTGACGTCATAATAGCTATCTGCAAGCCAAATTTCAGCCCGATCCAGTAGTTTGAGCTGTGCGTTGATAGATCAGTCAGTCAGTCAGTCACCTTTTCCTTTTATATATTTAGATTTATATTTATTGTGTAACCAAAAGCAACATACTCTCGTTATTCACGAATAGAATGAGTTCCAATGTAAGTTCTATGACGTAGCAAAGCGTAACCGAGTAAACCAACCTATTATTATAATAAACCGTTATAAGAAACGCCTCGCTCCCGTTCAACATCTAAGGTAGCTTGGAAAATTGTTTATAACTGCACTCTACAGTATATAACAAAATAAAGCTGCGAAAAATGCTTTTATGCCAGTTTTCAATATAAATGTATAAAACAAGGTTATAAATTTCGTTGTATCAGGGAACTCTCATACAATGTGTCTTTTAAAACTTGCTTTCTAACTATGTACTATGTACCTAAAAGATAATATCCATTGGAAGGAAGAATTGAAGGCAATAGGGCTCCAGGTCGCCAAAAATGAAATTGGTTGGACGATATAAGGGGGTGGACAGGGCTTAGTTACCCAAAGTTAAAAGAGGCGGCCTTAAATAGAGAAGCTTTTCGCATGATGACCTCCAAACTTCGTTCCGAAGAAGGCACGCGATGATGATGATGATGATAATCCATTGAGTTTTATTCACAAGAAAACCAGCAATGGCACCGATTCCGTTGTTTTTCTCTAAACGAAATTTAGAGTAGGTATCTGCATCCTTTTCTTTTTAACAATGCTAAAAAGGGACAGAACATGAACTTTACATTTAGACTCTAAATTTTAGTGCACGCTACAAATTTAAACAGTAGGCTGGCGACTGTGCGCTAAAATCACGGGTTTTACCATCTAAAAATTAAATTTAAAACTGTCAAACTGCGTCTGTCCTTTTCATAATACATTAGTAAGAAGAGGATGCGAATACTCTAAAATTAGGTTGTGCTCAGAATCAGTACCATTATAGGGTTAAAATTGTAAAACGTATGCTAGTTAAGTTGGTAAGCAGTACTAACTTGACGATATTTGTCCAAAATAGCAATCCATACAACTGTAGCTTGAAAATCATTGCCAATGCCACTACAAACGGATGCCAAATCATGACCAATTTCCCGGGACATAGAACAATGAAGAAGGCTATTGATATAAAGGAAGGAAGCGGGTGGAAACAGCTGCATTTCAAGTTTATAAACCTTTTGTTATACCTACTCTGATAGATAGTAGCTATTGACTTCAACAATCCATCGGGTATTGAATCATTTACTGGGAAATTACTGAGAAATTATCGGAAACTAGCCGATGCCCGCAACTTAATTTGCGTGGAATCAGTTTATTAAAAATCCCGTGGGAACTTCTTGAATTTCCGGGATAAAAAGTAGCCAAGTCAAGTCTAGGTCTCTAACAATACCCATTCAAAAAATCACGTCGATCCGTGATTGAAGGACAAACCACACACTTTAGCATTTATACAGCATTAGTTCCTTTCAATCAACTAATCATTAAACGCAAGACGTTTAAAATCGAACATATTCAATAAAGTCGATATTACTTGACTTACCTACATAAAGAAAGACATCAGCAGCCTCACTGACTAAAGGGAAGCAAAATGGTAACAAGTAACAACTGCATTTAGAACACCTTTGTTCTGTCTATTGATTATTTCCACGAGCCTACGTGGCGCATCAGCCGGAAAATTGAATTGTGCCTTGTAGTAGCAACAGGTGATTGGGGTGGTGAATACATAACATTTACATGAGACCCTCGAAACTCCCATTTTCATCAACAGTCGTACCAGTCTTCTATGGTCTTTGGGTGATAGAGTGGTTTGCTTACAAAATGCCTACACATTCTTGCCTTGAAGGTATTCAAATTATTCAAGAGAAGCTTTGAAGTATCCAAGAGATTCCTCCTACATCAATGATAACACCATTCATAAATGAAATAGAGGGTGGTATTGCCTCCTTGAAATATGTAATAGATTCGTGTAAGCCATTCATATTAACTAATAAAGTCATTTAAACTCAAAAAAAAAAAAAAAAAAAGCCATTCATTAACCTATTTCGGCTTACAATTGCTTTGGTAATTAATGATTTTCGGTGACACAATTCCGGTATCGGATGGCCTAAATTTTGAAATTCTAAATTGAAGCTCGCTACAGTACGGGAGAATGATATCCATTGAAAGATAATGTCTGGAGTTTTGTAGATTTCATCGAAATTCCGTGATGGAGAGGTCTATTTTGAAATAGCAAACCATAGCAAACAGTCGAATTTTGAAACTTTTGTCAATTCGTTTACTTTGTACAAGACTGCTGAGCGTGTAGTAATATATTGCGTAAATCTATTAAAATTCTAAACAGGTAGACGGATAGCCCTTTGCCATGTGGGAGTTTACATAAGAATCTAAAACAATAGGTACAGTACGCGGCCGAAAGTAATGTACATCGGCCTTTAGAATGATATTTCGGCTTTGTAGAGCGTTATCTCTGTCACTCATACCTATATGACGTTTTGTCGGTCTCAACAACAGGGACAACGCTGAACAAATCTGCTATCACCTTTTAAAGATCGATGTACATTACTTTAGGCCGGGTATAGTGCATATTTTTAGATATAACTAATGGTGAAGGTAAAGAGGAATGCATTACAAAATACCTGACTAAGAATAATTCCAATGGAGGACTTGAAAAGTTGTATATTTTGCGTTTGATATGATCTTCATGCCGAATTATACGATACTAAGGTATCTATGTATTATAAAGACATGTGTGACCATACCTAATATGCATAGAATACCGTAATATTCGTCCGCGTCGTCTATGCAAGATGGGACTTACAACTTTCCAACAGGTGTGATCGTTCCCAAGCTAGGTGACCTACAAAGCTTCCGGTGTCTTCTATGGACAAAATATTATACAAGTTCCAGAAAAAAGTGAACGCAAATCTTGTATTCACCATTTTCAATTAAGCACCTGGGTTTCTGGACCACTTTGACCACCCGTTGTGCCAGATCCTTTTTTCGACGCACATGCAAATTGTGGAATCAACTCCCTTCGGTGGTGTTCCCTTTAGCTAGTTACTATTATTGTGTAGAGAATAGTAAAATAACAGAAGTTATGTCGTTTTTGATAACAGAATCTATAAATTAATGTGAGCAATAAAATAGTTAAATAATGGCTTTGTACTCGATAGCATTAGCTATAGAACCGCTATTTTACGATTGCATCATAGGTAAATACATCAACCACTACCCATGGTTATTTATGTGCATTTAAGGGTTCCCTTCCAGGTTAGCCCACCTGCATCTGAGACTGCTTCATCGAATATACATACATTAAGTGATATGAGTCAAGGAAGAGCTATCAAATAAAATAAAAGTAACAAGAAACACCATCTAATGAGCCGTTTTGGTATCAATAATAATTAATAATTGCGTTTTGGTGACCCTCACCAAACTAAACTCAGATTTGGAGGTTTGTTTTTAAGGTCCCGTAGCCGAATGGCAAAAAACGGAACCCTTATAGATTCGTCATGTCTGTCTGTCTGTCTGTCCGTCCGTATGTCACAGCCACTTTCCTCCGAAACTATAAGAGCTATACTTAACTTGGTAAATAGATGTATTCTGTGAACCGCATTAAGATTTTCACACAAAAATAGAAAAAAAACAATAAATTTTGGGGTTCCCCATACTTAGAACTGAAACTCAAATTTTTTTTTTCGTCAAACCCATGGGTATCTATGGATAGGTCTTCAAAATGATATTGAGGTTTCTAATATCATTTTTTTCTAAGCTGAATAGGTAGTTTGCGCGAGAGACACTTCCAAAGTGGTAAAATTAATCGTTGTACCGAACATTTAAAAAGCGGAGTCTATGCATGAAGTGTAAAGTTTTAACTAAGGCACAAAATATATGTAAAGCAAACTCAGTGACATGTAACACCCAGCTAAATAAAGTAACAAGTGAGTAAATTCGGACAACCGTGACTAGCTAGGGACGTAGGGTCATATTCATTAGCACCTGATATATTTGACACTTACGTGTTTTCAACATTTCGCACGTCACGAAAGTGGCTAAATTTTTTTATGCCTAGTTGTTTTACGTTAAGGGAAAGTGATTTGAATTTTGATATTTAAATTACTTCTAATAATAATACTTCCGTTAATTTCAGTATTTCAACTAACCTAAACTTTCAAATTTTTAGATCACGCAAGTCATTTTATCACACGTTTTAACTTCGGTTTATGATACAGAAGGGAGACAAACAATAGTATATTATTAAACTAACTACAGTGACAAGTCACGGCCGGTTCACAATGACTAAAACAATCCTGTAGTTAAATTTATTCCTGCGCTTTACTGAAATGGACGTCTTTGTCTAAATTATATTTCATGCCAATAGTCAATTGGATTACAAAATAGAAAATAAAGATTTAAAAAAAATGTTGTCCTTATCCACTATACGCATCGATGTACATAGTGATCTCCTGCAGGCGACTGCTCTTACCTTTATTAAAAAAATATACATATATGACGAAAACAAAATTGAGTAGGTACTTTACTGAAATCGTAACGCTGTTCTCACTTCTAATTGTTGCAGTAGTTAGCAATCTCCGTCTGGAAGGGAATCTAAATTCTAAATACATAAAAGGAAAATGTGACTGACTGACTGACTGATTTATCAGAGCACGGATCGGCCTGAAATTTGTCAAGCAAGTAGCTATCGTAACGTAGCGTCATCATCCACTAAGAAATGATTTTTGAAAATTCAACCCAAGGGTAAAATATAGGTTTGAAATTTGTGTAGTCCATGCGGACGAAGTCGCGGGTATAATACTTACGTAAGTCGTAACGTAATAAGTCTAATACTAGCGTATTAGAATAATGTGAAGCCGAAATAGACGCTTTCATACTTTTTTGAAAGCATAAATCTTTCACTGAACGGTGAAGCTACGGTAAAAAATCTTAAAAAGCGAGTTTTACGGATTTAAAGATTACTTATCACGATAAGCGTGTAGTACTTAACTGTAAATAATTTCGTGGGAATAAAATTTTGGGAGCAAAGTTCACGAAATGCAGCCGAGTTCTATTGTTTTGAAGAACTTGAGCCGAGTTTTTTTTTTCGTTATAGGCGCACGCTTGACCACGACCACACCTGATGGGAAGTGATGATGTGGCCTAAGATGGGACGCGTTTGCCTAGAAGGTGCCTATTCACTCTTGTTTTAAAGATACCCGAATTATAATTGACAGGAAACACTGATCTAGGAGATTGTTTATGTAAAGAGTTTAATCACACTTTTACGCGCTTTTAACCTTGATTTTTATGATTGTACTAGATGATGCCCGTGACTCCGTCCGCTTGGATTTAGGTTTTCAAAAATCCCGTGGGAACTCTTTGAATTCCCGGGATAAAAACTGGCCTATGTCCCCATCCCCAGGATGCAAGCTACAGTTGTACCAAATTTCATTAAAATCGGTTGAATGGATGGGCCGTGAAAGGCTAGCAGACAGACAGACGGACAGACAGACAGACAGACACACTTTCGCATTTATAATATTAGTATGGATTTTAACATTTACTGTTTATTTCAAAGCTCATTGTTTTAGCTACGGCAGTGAAGGTAATATAATAATTATATTAGAAACCTATTATATATTTGACTGTTTTTTAGCAACAGGAAATTTCTAATTAATTATGTGACATTTTGAATCTTATTCACGCCCATGTTTAAATTAAAATAACTGTTGTTAATCATCGTAGATTCCTAATATCTTGCCGTCCCATAAATCCAAAAAACTTAACTAAAACCAAGTTTAAAATTTAGTTTATACTAGCTTATGCTCGCGACTTCGTCCGCGTGGACTACACACATTTCAAACCCCTATTTCACCCCCTTAAGGGTTGAATTTTTAAAAATCCTTTATTAGCGGATGCCTACGTCGCAATAGCTATCTGCATGCCAAATTTCAGCCCGATCCGTCCAGTATTTTGAGCTGTGCGTTGATAGATCAGTCAGTCAGTCAGTCAGTCACCTTTTCCTTTTATATATTTAGATTATTTAAAAATACTAAATAAGAGGTGAGCGTGGCGGCTGTGACGCATTGTATAACTTCAACCGTCATAGATGTAATGTCAAATTGTAAAACTGAACAGAGAAAAATAATTCAGTATCAATTTTTGGCTCTGTAGTTAATTTGTGTGTTTTTTTCACGTTTTTTGATCCAGTAGATAATCTTAAAGAAATCATTGGTAAAAAAAGATGTACCTACACTCTTCCATTTTAGAAATCGTGAAAAAAAATATCATTCTTAGTGACTATTAACTTTGTAACTACTACTAACTTCATTATCCATTGATTAAACTATTAGCATATTCATGTGCGCCGTAGAAACTTGTTTGCCATACAGTCCATTAACAATCTCTCTTCCGATATACAAGTATGCGTTAAGCGGCAAAAAACGAATATCGCTGAGACGCCGTCAACTAGCATCTTTCACTTCATTAGCAGATCACTTGATAGCTTATGGCTAGTCAGTTAAATACGAACTAAAAAAAACTTTCCCTTAACAAAAAGGATCGGCCCATTAGCTAACGTTACGCCATTCGTCAGATTTCTCAGTTTAACGTGTGTTGCCGATAGCTTAACGTGCTAACTAATTATGAAGTCGGTTATTTTCCTACGTCTATAACCTTTAACTGATAACGATTAAAAACTGCTTTAAAATTCTTAAGGATTAGTGTTTTTGGATGGTTATTTTCATGTTTAAACTAATAACGATAGGCTTTAAAGTGTTATAATTTTTTTACGATCTAGTGATCCGTTTATATTATGCACTTTAATGACATTTAAAAACTATACATTGCGAAGAACCAGGCGAGTAAATTTTTTAAAAAACATTAAAAATATAGTATTCGTAAAAGGCTTGCTTTGTATCAAAATTGTTACTAAATATGGAATGGTACGGGATAATTTTACGAATCAGATATAAGAATAGGGTCGCATTCCATAGAATTCCTTTCACAAAGAATGTTATCTATACATCAATGCATTTGTCTTCATGCAAACTTTCTCCATCAACTAAAGTAAGACAGTGCATTCTCATGTCACCAATGTCCGTCATAAAACAACCGCATTAGGGCTTCGAACGAAGTGGGTGTAATGCTTGAACACCCACATTGTACTAACATGGGTAATGTTTCCATTGTTTTCAAGGCTTCCTTCGTATTCCACACCTTTAACTTCTAGTTAGTCTGTTGAAAAGAAGTCTTGAGTATGCATATAAATGTAAGTATTTGATTTTTTAACAAGATACTTACATCCATGTCTGTGGCAGAACCTTGTGCTCGGGATGAGACTATGTTATGAGGTAGAGACTGCGTACCGGTAAGCACAGCGTGATTGACCTCTCACTGGACACCGGTAATAAAAATACACATACAGATTAAAACATACAGTTTGTTGATAAAAATGGCGGAGAACTGTGTGTGGTCATGTGGAGACTAGAGACGTGCTCTCAGAAAAGTCTATCTTTAACAGTAGACGCAATCAGGCAGATGATGATGATAAGGCATTGTAAAATTGCTTTGCTGTAGCTTGAAGCTACAGCAAAGCAACTGTTCGAACTATTCGAGAGCTATAACATAAAATGATATACTATATTTAGGCATCGAACAAATTTATTTTCACATTGTTATATTAATCGGTGCTAGAACTGTTTAAATTCCAATTTAGAGTGTTTAACAGTGGATGCAATGAGACAGATGATGATGCAAGGAATTTCAAAACTATTTCGCTGTACCTCTACCATTCGAGACTCGAAGACAGAACTCTACATAAGCTGATATATTAGGCATCGAACAAATTTCTTTTCGCCTTGTTATTTTCATCGGTACTAAAACTGTTATTCCAATTTAGAGTGATTATCTTTTGCTAAGCATTGTGAGCTAGTCTGCATTGTATAAAGTGGCGCGTGCGAGTACACTTAACAAACGAACACGACTCGAAATCGTGACCGCTTTCAAACTATCTTTTGAAAAACTTTCCTCCTCTTCTAAATTGCGAAACTTTTGGTGTACTTATCTATTTATTTATAAAAGCTGTGGCTAAGTTCCGTTCCTACTTTAGCCAGAATGAACTAGAGCGATGGAAATCTGGGTTCGATCCTGAATCGACAAAATGTCAAATTATATTAGACTATGGGCAAAGTGAACAAGAGTGAGGGAACGCTCGGTTTGATCCTGAATCGACGATATGTCAAATATTAAGGCTATGGTAACGATTAAGCGACTCTGAGTGCGGCTGTTTAAAACTAACAAAGGACGTGGATTTCACGTATTTTGGAAGACTCTATTTAATTAATCATATTGAAGACGCTGCCTCAACCTGATGCCTACCGCGTGCCAAATTTTGCCAATCTCTCGTGTGGGTTGCTCAAGGGGCTCGGTTCTAACCGTAAGCATTTTAGCAGTCTCAGTTCGACTCAAGTCGGGGCTGCTCAAATTCAGCTCTTTCAGTATTTAGTTTTTATTTATTTATTCGGATACAGCTTAGCCCTTGACTGCAATCTCACCTGGTGATGGTGAGTGATGATGCAGACTAACCGGGCGCGGGATGGAAGCGGGCTAACCTGGAAGGGATATGGCGGTTTTATTTTATGTTATTAAAACCCCATACCCCTTTGGTTTCTTAACTAAGGCCTATAGAATTCTTGAGGTAGGGTTCAATGCCTCAAGCGAAGTGGGTGTAGTACCTACCTAGTACCTTCATTGTTTTCAAAGCACTGTCAGTGTATTTGCACGACTTAATGCATGCATTGTCGATTACTGATTCAAAGGTGACTTGGCGGTCATATTTGATCAATTTAAGTTATACGTAAAGTATTGACCATGCTTAATATAAAGCTCTTTTCATTTCGATCCGATGGTAGAATAATCGCGTTTCAGTAGTTATCAGCTTTTGAGTAATCAGAAATGACAATGAGTTATGCAAAGAGTCAGAACTCAGAACTAATTCGATTTTCATGTCATCATCATCATGATCAACTCATGACATCGGAAGAAACTGATTGACAAATCAATGTATTCCTCTTATGTATTAGGTATAGCCTGGGTCTAGAAACTTTTGGTCTTCCACGTAGGTTCTTTCTTAAGAAAGAATTTTCAGGAACTCCATCCAGTCTCAAGTTTAAGCCGGGACAGCTAGTCTGAACCTATATAAATCATCTCTGTGGGCGAAGTAGAAAATTGCCTGTCCATAACCATGTCTTCGCTTCACGCCACAATCGCATTGTTTCGCGACATATACGGTGGGTGCAGAAGAACGCGTAGAATTGTATCACTTACCTATTGTAAACAGGTGTTCATGTTGGATTAGGATTCGTCACGGATACCGTTAGGCGTGGTTTAGTAGAAATAACAAGGACGGAGACGTCTTTTCCATATATACCAAATATGGAAGATACTTTGGCACTCGTTTGTGAACGTGTTTCACAGAAAATAGAGTGCAATAAAAAAAACTTCTTTTCCCGCTATAGTGTCAGACAGTCTTCAATACTGCAGAAATAGGTTGATGGGATGATTGGGTGGGTACAGTTGACGTAAAAATCAAGAAATTCAATGTCGCTGTCACCTTCCAGCATAGACTTATTATAGTCAGTAACTCGCACTCTCTCCCACGAGCCGTTTTACGAACCAAGTATTATTATACTACACTAGCTGCCCTGGCGAACTTCGTACCGCCTAACAGTCGATTCTTTTTCAGGCAAATTTTTCTCTCCGTGAACCATCCTCGTACTTCAAGGAATCCGAATATCATGAAAAAAGAATTAGCGAAATCGGTTCTGCTGTCCTCGAGATTTGCGATCAGCAACACATTCAGCGATTCATTTTTATATATAGACATATAGAATACTATAGCTGCCCTGGCGAACTTCGTACCGCCTAACAGTCGATTCTTTTTCAGGCAAATTTTTCTCTCCGTAAGAAACATCCTCGTACTTCAAGGAATACTTATTATAAAAAAAAGAATTAGAGAAATCGGTTTAGCTGTTCTCGAGATTTGCGATCAGCAACACATATTTAACGATTTATTTGTATATTCGGTGCCGGAACGTAAAGAATGATTGTCAAATACTTTACAAGGCTACCTCTAATAAATTATACACAGCAGTTCTTTGTAAAGGTTAATTGATTAGGTAAATATTTTACTAGATCTTTCTGGCATCTAGAATGCCTTTAGTAATATTGGCTTCTAACTAATTACATTTTCTAATGATTCCATGGTATGTTGAATTGCATGAATGACACCTAAATTGAATACAGTAATTAAGTTAATTGATGCCGTTAATATAAATTTAATTACTTCTAATTGTGTGTTTTTTTAGATAAGTAATGTTATTCACTACTCAGTAGATACAACACTGGTTTAATATGACTCATTGGTACGACGTGGAACGTGCAAAAATGTCATCTAAGTAAATACATATATAATTATCTATAGTACGCAACAGGTCGAGATGGCAATCGGGGTGGGGACGCCCCGCAAACCTGCACAGCTCCCGCGCTCACTCGGTGCGGGATAACGCGGGTGACGTGCGGATCTGCGGTGGGGATGGGTCCCCCTGCCTCATACCTCGATTGCCATCTCGACCTGTCGCATATGTAGCTAGAGTGCCTGCATATAAAACCGAGAGGTAAATTTAAATATTCCAAAATCGTTTAAAAATGTCAACATGAATATTTTGTTGGTCCTTCCAACCAGGATAACGTGACAAAAGCCATCAAAATTTTGCAATTATCACTTATCTTGTAAAGTGTAAACCAAACTTTGCCGTAGATATGCAAACCGAAAGTTTACACATAGGTACCGGTATTGTTTCAATGTCATCTTATGAATCATTTAGGTTGTGGTTTGTAAACACGAAATACCTGCAAGGTATGCCAAATGTTGAACACGACTCTGTCTCGTAGTTTGAAAATTCCGTTCGTTAAAAGTTACCTTCCGAAATGTTTTTTGATTATTATTGATTGATCGTTTTTTCCGATCAGTCTATTACTTATTATCTATACCTATTTATAAAATTCAAAGTCCTGACTGACTGACTGACATATATTTCAACGCACAGCCTAAACCGCTGTTCCTAAAGACATGAAATTTGGAGGGTCTATTCTTTGTAAAGAGTAGGTATCCACTAAGAAAGGATTTTTCGATATTCCACCCCTAAGTGGGTTAAATCGGGGATGGAAGTTTGTATGAAAGTCCGTCATTTTTCAAGTTATTTGCACGAAAATTGGTATTTGGGTTTTCGGTCACAAATGAAGAAATACGTGTTTCAGGATTTTTGGAAAATTCGCCCATAAGGGTGGTAAAATAGGGGATGAAAGTTTGTATGGGAAAGTTTTAATTATTGATATTATTAACTTGAAATTTGGAAAGTAGGTTTTTTCTTGAGGTTAGGTGTCAGCTAAGAAACGACTGAAAGCTCAGGGGGATATTTCCTTGTAATAATACTCGAGAATCACATCAAACTCATATTTTATTCATTGTATGCTTTTACTTCACATCTCATCTCATAATCATATAATCACATAATAATCACAATATAACAACTTCATAACTTAAACACATCATAGTTAACGTACGAACACAACTATGGTTGACAAAAGTCTAAACCCTAGTCATCCAAAACGTCTGTATTAAATACAAGTCGTTACCACTTCCAAACTGTAATAATTGCCTTTGTCAATATACGTCTTCTCTTGCAACGTATATTGACAAAAATATAATGACATATTTAATAAGATATATTGACGTGTCTACACTGTAGTTTTCATGACATCCACTTCCGGACAGTAATAATTACTTTTGTCAATATACGTCTTGTCATGAAACGTATATTGACAAAGGTATAACGACATGTTCAATAAGGTGTATTGACATGGCTACACTGTTGTTTCATGACGTTGTATACTGGCAAGCGATAAGAATAATAATTATACCCAAAATTCTAACACGACTATGAGAAAATCCCCCCCTGAAGGGATGAAACGGGAGTTGGAAGGTTATATGTGTTATTCTGTGCTGTTCAGGGTGCGCGTCCTGATGTTATAATGTTTGTTTCTGAAAAAAAAAAATGCCATTTGTTTCCTGTAGGCCACGCGGGCGAAGCCGCGAACAGAAGCTAGTCTAAATATATAAAAGAAAAGGTGACTAACTGACTGACTGACTGATCTATCAACGCACAGCTCAAACTACTGGACGGATATGGCTGAAATTTGGCATACAGATAGCTATTATGACGTAGGCATTCTCTAAGAAAGGATTTTTGAAAATTCAACCCCTATGGGGGTGAAATAGGGGTTTGAAGTTGGTGTAGTCCACGCGAAGTCGCGAGCATAAGCTAGTTTCCTACATGATATATACATATAACCACCCGAAATAAGACGACTTATACGCATGTCTGAAAGGTTAATTGATTAAGAATGCTTAGCATTAAATGTTGTAACTGTGGCAACTACCTATAGTCCGCGACATGTTGAGATGGCAATCGGGGTATGAGGCGGGGGACGCCCCGGCACACCCGCACGTCACCCGTGCTCGCTCGTACCGGGGTAGCACGGGGGCTGTGCGTGTGCGCGGATGATTTAAAAAAAAATAAAAAAATAAAAAACATCTTTTTTATTCAAATAAACTTTTACAAGTACTTTTCCCATCTCGACCTGTCGTGTTCTATACCTACTTCACTGATATAAGACGAGGATGCGATCCTTCAATCAAGTCAAATATTCATTTTATTTAAAAGGGTGTCATTCAAAGCCAAAGCATTTATTTAGACACTTTTTGATTGCCAAGTGTTGTTGTAAGATATACGATGATAAAGGTGAAAAAATTAATTACCTACATAAACTTAAAATTAAAGCTACGACTGTTCCAAACGCATCCTGGAGAAGACCATTTCTCTTTCAAGTTGCACGTACCATCCTAAGATTGTATCATCACTTTTCAGAATTCGGTTAGACATCTAGGTCGCAAGGTTAGGTCTTAGGTACCCAGTCAAAGGTATGACTGACAATTTTTATATTAAATTATGCGTAGCGACTTTACCTTGTTTATAATGGCACGAAAGAAAAAACCGACTCATCAAATAAATAACAATGGGATGGCATTGAAAAATTGCATTCAACTACCAACAATAAAGTAATTGTTTTGATGGTCTTAGTAGGTAATTGTTTCGAGGATCTGAACGTCACAAGTTGGCGTAATGCAATAATCGTATATAAGGAAAATGATTTTCCCTTGTATTAAACAAAATTGGTCACAATCTCAATGTTTTTCAGGGTTCCATATCTCAAAAGGAAAAAAAGGAAACCTTACAGGATCACTTCGTTGTCTGTCTGTCTGTCGTGTCTGTCTAGAAACCTATAGGGTATCTAGTTATCGTTGATATAGAATCATGAGATTGGGCAGGTAGGTAGGTACGCGTAGTCTTATAGCACACGTACCCTTACGTAAGGGGAAAAATCCGAAAAAAGTAAATTTGTGGTTACATCACAAAAAAAGATTAAAATGTTTTCATGAACAATTAATTAGTATTTTCACGTTCAAAGTAAGATTAATGTACCAAGTGGGGTATCATATGAAAGGGCTTCACCTGTACCTTTTATTTATTATCATGCATAATAGTTTTTGATTTATCGTGCAAAATGTCGAAAAAAACAACTGTATTACGGAACCCTCGGTGCGCGAGTCTGACTCGTACTTGGCCGGATTTTTTAAACCTATCGTGATTCTTTACTATCAGGGAAAAACTATCTACCTTCTACTGTAGGTAGATAAAATGATATTCACAATGACAATGACTAGAATCGCCATCCTTTGAGCTAAAACCCTAGGACGCCCAAGAAAGCGCTGGCTGGACGTTCAGAACGCAGACTTGAGAGAATTGACTGCGTGAATCGGATTCTCAAAACCGGGCAGTATTCTTTATTGAGTTGGGTGGAGGATGAAGAACAGGTAGAGAAACATAGAGTACATCTTAATATTTAAAAGGAAAAGGTGACTGACTGACTGACTGATCTATCAACGCGCAGCTCAAACTACTGGACGGATCGAGCTAAAATTTGGCATGAAGATAGCTATTATGACGTAAGCATCCGCTAAGAAAGGATTTTTGAAAATTCAACCCCTAAGTGGGTGAAATAGGGGTTTAAAATTTGTGTAGTCCACGCGTACGTAGTCGCGAGCATAAGATAGTAAAATATATTAACGCACAATTAGCTGATTGCGTGTCTAATTATGTATCATTACTTAACAAGAATTAAACAAATGAACACAAATGTTAGCGAACCTGCTAACGTCCCAGTAAACCGACCCAAATGTACGCAATATGCAAATTAAACATTATACTAATTAGTAAAACAAGTATAAGAGTGCTCAGTACCTGATGGTATATCCACGTGAAAGAAACTGCATGCCAGAATGTTGCACTGGAGGCGCGCCTACACGTGTACAATTTGTAATACAAGGAACTTGTATGTATATGATGCACCCAGTGGCGTAGCTACCTAGGGGCTAGGCGGGGCAGTGCCCCGGCGCCCTAAAGCTCAGGAGGCCCTCGAATCCTTACCAGAAAATCTCGATCGAACTAAAGTTTTGAAAATTTCTCCCATTTTCAAAATAAATATGATAATTCGAAAGTTACTAGGGAATTCCCCAAAATTCTTTCTGTGAATGTATATATTTAATATTTTTACTTGATAAAACCTAACCAGTTTAGATATCAGTGGGGCCCCATTTTTGATTTGCCCCAGGGCCTTGGTTACCTAGCTACGCCACTGGATGCACCTTACACTCAATAATCATGATTAACCCATCGTCGCCACGCTAGTCCAGGGATTGGTAGACTTTACCCACCTTTGAGACCGTTATGTAGAATTCTCAGACATGCAGGTTTCCTCACGACCGTTCGACCGACCTTCACCGTTTAACCGTAAAGCAAGATATATTTAAATGCTTAAAACGCACATAATTCGGAAAAGTTGACCCTTAACTTCCGACCTCCCGAATGGGAGACGAGACGGCGTAAAGTAATCCAATCTGAACATGGGGCATATGATTGCGCAGAACAGATCTCAGCGTGGCTTGTGTCCTTGGCTGTGCCTGCGCAGACTCATATTGCAACTTCAGGCTGGACTATTTGTCTTACAATCACTGTACAGGCTAATTATGTATTCATCAGTCGAACTCTTGAGGATATGTGTTGTAGTCGCATAATTATCAAAGTTGTGGCTTAGTGAGTAATAGGAAACGTTATCACGGCAAATAGTACATTGATTGAAAAGTAGTTCAATCTGAACACGGGACATATGGTTGCGCAGAACTTGTAACAGCAATTATGGTACATGAAAAAAAAAATATGGTTGCGCAGAACAGATCTCAGCCGAGCTTGTGCCCTTGGCTGTACCTGCGCAGACTCATAATGCAACTTCAGGTTGGACTATTTGTCTTACAATCACGGTACAGGCTAATTATGTATTCAATAGTCGAACTCTGGAGGATATGTGTTGTATTCGCATAATTATCAAAGTTGTGGCTTAGTGAGTAATAGGAAAGTGGATACGCATGAGTCAGGTTATTCAGGGTACGTCAGTTGTCCATCTAGTCTGGTTAGAGTCACACCCTGTTTATAGGTATATAAATTCGTAGTGTTTATAAGTGCAAATGGATCTAATAATATAATCTGTGTCTAGGTACGTGTCTCCTATTAAAAATAAGTACAACGTCTTTTGAAAAGGGGATTTAACTCAAAAGGAGTTCACTTTACTGTTATAGCTTACACCCCGGGATGCGGGATGAACGGATGGGCTGTGAAAAGCTAGCAGACAGATAGCAGACACACTTTCGCATTAATAATATTAGTATGGATTGGTATGGATAGTATGGATTAGTAAGTCACCTTACAGATTTTGTCTCTCAAAGAGAAACCCAACATATGCCGCTCCAGAAGGTAGTAGAAAGTGGGTGGATGAGGAAGGCGGAGGACCGTGTGTGGTGGTGCGCTCTTTTGGGAAGGCCTATGTCCAGCAGTGGACGACAACAGGCTGATGGATTGATTGATTGAGGTGAGGAGGTTTAAGGTAAAAGCAAACTCAATATAAAAATAAATCCTTTCTGTTTCCAGCGGCAGTGTACATGGCGGGCGTGGTTGCGGTGATCGGCGTGTCCGTGCTCGGCGTGTTCTGCATACTGTCGGTGATGCAGCTGGCCATGATCTCCTCGAAGGAGCGCGTCGGCCTCAAGTACACGCACAACGTCATGACGAAACTTGCCCTGGCGCTGTTGGCGAGTGAGTACCAGTTACTTGAATTCGTGTAGCACTTCGACTAGCTTCGATCCATTCTGATCCCCACCAATTTTAAAGGTCCTTGCTTATACTTGTGGCCGCAGTGTTTCCCTAGGTGGATGCTACAGTGCGACAAGGTTCTCTTGGCATTTGAATGACATTGACAGGGGGCGCTGTTGGAGAACAAAGGCTTAGAATATTCAAACAAGAACAAAGGGGACACTTGACGGCAACGTTGGCTCCGATTTTCGCCACGCGCCAAGATAGCCTTGTCGCACTGTACGTTTATGCATTAGAGCGGCGCAGTAAACAGATTATAAATAAGCATCGGGATCCCGTCAGACTCTTGGCATCTGTCTGGCGCAGAACCCTGGAGCTTAAGGTTGTTATGTTGTATGTCTATTTAGTGCACATTGACCTGTTAAAGCTCGCACTGATGCATAGATTTTTCCTACCAAGCGCAGCACCTCAAGAGGCCGAATTCTTGTTTAAGAATCTGAACAGCGCTTTCGAGTGACCAGTAGGGTTACCTGATTAATGACCTCATACAAGTCTAACATAAAATTAGACTTTATTTCGACTTTATTTAGACGAAAGATTTTATACATATTTGTGATCTGCCAAAGCCACCATGATCGAAACTTCATAGTCGCTGATCGTTCCTCTCTGTGTTGAGACAATGCGCAGATAAACTTTCAGCTTTTATAAAATAACTAGCCTATGTTCGGGACTTCATCTACATGGCCTACACAAATTTAAAACACCTATTTCACCCCCTTAGGGATCCTTTTCTTACCGGATGCCTATTCCGAGCCGATCCGTCCAGTAGTTTGAGGTGTGCGTTGATAGATCAGTCAGTCAGTCACCTTTTCCTTTTATATAATTAGACGAGGGTCTGGCCCTCACGGGTTGTCTCTCTACATTTGTCAATGTCCAGCATATTCTTATTAGACATGTTATATTTTTCAGCGTTGCTGTCGATAGCCGCGGCCGGTTTATTTGCAGTGCAAGGCGATGACAAGGGATTCTACCTTGTTAGAGGAGAAGCTTTCTACGTACAGGTACATTACTGATTATTATCCCCCCCCCCCCCCCCCCCCCCCCCCCCAACGCAAACTCTGCTCCTTGATTTGTTGGATTCGCTGTTCACATTTTTGTCATAGCCAATCAAGATTAGATTAGATTATTTATTTACTAACTAGAAAGAACCTACGTTTAAGTTAAAATAACAATAATTTAAACTTTCCTATACAACATTTTCCCCGCTGTTTTACCATCCTTAAGGGGGGATTTTCCAAAATGACTTCTACATAATATTTTTATTATTTAAAGCTAATGACCTAATTATGTCAATTTTCACGTATCTAACTTCAAAACATAGGATTTTCATACAACCTTCGACTCCCCCCTTTCACCACCTTAGGGGCTAATTTTCTCAAATCCGTTTCTTAACTGACACCTACGCCCTAGAAATATCCTACCTTCCAAATTTCAAGTTTGTAAGCTTTATAGTTTCTGAGATTTCGTGATTAGTCAGTGAGAGAGTAGAGTGATTGATATTGCTTTTTTTTGCTTTTTTCCCTTTGAAGTTTGAACTAATATGATTTCGTCTGTTTTCCAGATAGTATGCATAGTGATAAACTCGGCGTTGTTCATAATGTCTCTATACGACACTCTGTTCTCGCGCCGGGTGGGGGGCGACCCCACCAATCCCTTGGGAGAGCCAGAAAGTGGCACCACTATCAATAACCCTGGATTCAAAGAAGGCAGAGGTAAATATGGTTTTTTTTTCTGGTACTTTGATCGCAAAACAAATAGTCCAGTCTGAAGTTGCAACATGACGGTTTACTACCACGCTGGCCAAGTGCGGATTGGCAGACTTCACACATCTTTGAGAACATTGTGGAGAACTTTCTGGCATGTAGGTTTCCTCAAGATGTTTTCCTTCGCCTTTAAAGCAAGTGATACTTAATTTCTTAAAAACGCACATAACATGAGTCGGCTTTTCCTTTTATATATATAGAAAGAAGACTTATAAATCACTAGCTTTTGCTCGCGACTTCGTCTGCATGGACTACAAAAATTTCAAAAACCCCTATTTCACCTCCTTAGGGATTGAATTTTCAAAAATCCTTTCTTAGCAGATGCCTACGTCATGCTAGCTATCTGCATTCCAAATTTCAGCCCGATCCGTCCAGTAGTTTGAGCTGTGCGTTGATAGATCAGCCAGCCAGTCTGTCAGTCAGTCACCCTTTCCTTTTATATATTTAGGATTTATTTGAACTTAATGATTTACAGTATATGGAAACAATGATCCTGCAGAAGAATGATCTGTATTGCATGTGACCATTCTGTTGACATACTTTTTTTTACTTTTGATGTTTGTTTGTTCACAATTTTTATAATTTCTTGTACCTAATAATGTTAACGGTAGTAACTATTTTTTTTTTATTGCTACTTGACATATTTTATAATTTTTATATTAACATTTTATAATCGTAGTTGATAGTTTGTTTTGTATTTAATATTCTATAGTATTATCGATGACTTGTTCAAATTAGATGTTATTGCCCTTTATTGTTCTTAATTAATATTGTAACACCATTTCACGTGTATTTTTGCAATAAATGATTAATGAACTATGAATAGGCTAGTTGAATTTCCAGGGGTGGAAATTCAAAAAATCCTTTCCTAGTGGATACCTTCTCTTTACCTACAAAGAACACACCCACCAAATTTCATGTATCTAGGACCAGCTGTTTAGATGTTTAGGCTGTGCGTTGATATATAAGTTTGTCAGGACTTTAAATTTTATATATATGGATACTACGTTAGTCCACGCGTGACATAGGGATGACATTTCTTTGTTTACATATTTAATGACGTCACATCATGGCTGACAGCGTTTTCTGCGTTTCAAATAAAAATAAAAACTGTATATTTTAAAATTGGATTTATATATCCATCCTGCGTTTTTAATAATTGTTATTGATATATTTCGTTGTCTTAAGCAAAATACTATAATAAATAATCATTTATTGGACGAAATTAGATATGAGTCAAGTAGCCTATTGTGCAGTGATCATCTTCTCATACAATAATGACAATGTCCCAAATGCCAAACAATAGTAATTAGTTACAAAGACTGATTATAAGCTTTACAGGTAGTGAAAATATCTAGTTATACATGCTCATGCTGTGAGTTTGTAGTGTGTGAGTGTGTGTGTGTGTGTTTGTGTGTGTATGTGTTTGTGTGAGTGTGTGTGTGTTTGAGTTACATAATTACAACACCAAGACCTAACAAGTTGCTCTGATTCGTTAGAAAGAGTTGAAGTATTTCTTCTTACTGACCATTTACTATAATCTGTGACCTTTCTATTCCATGCAATGACTATAAAAAAATTGTGGGCTGCAGCTTGTTTTTGCTTCAGCTATAGTACGCGACAGGTCGAAATGGCAATCAGGGAGGGAACGCCCCGCACACTCGCACAGGCTCCGCGCTAACCCAGTGCGGGTGTGCGGGGCGTCTCCCCGCCTCATACCACGATTGCCATCTCAACCTGTCGCATACTATGCATAGAACACGATTCTGAAGAGCCATTCCATATATTTAATTAAATGATTCCAGGCATATCAATGACAGACGCATCAGGCAAGCCCTACAGTACAAATGGCCACGGGAGTGTGGCATCCATGAACACAACGGCCACAACATTAACTGGACTATCCGGATTATCATCTGATGCCAGCACCATAACCCGGTCTCCACTCCGATCCTCACTGAAGAAACCCAGACCAAAGGAAGGGGAGCCCGGTGGGATGGGGATACAGAACCCTGGTTACTCGGGCCACTCACCACCTTTAGGCAGAAACGGTAGCCAGAAAAAGGTACGGATACAAACGCATAGTACGGAAGTCTGATTCTCAAGATAAGTCAGTTACGTATTTTATAATGAATTATACCCCATAATGTACATATATGTAAACGCTTTCGGACAGGATAAAAGTGGTGACCTGGTTGATATCTGGTCTCCACTCTGGTCCAAAGAAATCATACAAAAGGGAGGGGAACTGGGAGGTACGGGTAAACTCAGATGTACAGAAGTCTGAATTTTTTGTGTAATTTCCCCTCAATAAGACGTACGTACTTATGGTATTTTAGGACCTTTAAGTACCTTCGAAAGTAATTTTCAAGAAATTGATGTATTTTTCAAAATCTATCTTTGCTATAACGATTGTAATTCTATGATGACCCCTAGATGCCTATGATTTGATTAATTTTAATTTAAAAAATACTAAGTGTATGGCTGCAAAAAAATCTTTTTTGCTACTTAATTTATTTTTCTACAAAATAATCTTTTACAAAATGCTTTGAAGCATTTCCTAGGCTGGATTCTTAAGTAATCAGCATGTGAATGATGAAATTATAAAAACATTTATTTTAAAGTAAAAAATAAAAATATAAACATTTTTTTAAATTCATTAAATGAAAAACTGTAGCACAAGTTTTAGACACAAAGATATTTTTTATTATATAGTACACATTTACTTACTTATACAAAAGATAATATTTAAATATCTAAACACTCCCACTTTATCTACTTTTATTATTTTTAAAATGTAAAGGAATATACCAATTTTATATGAACTTTACTTACATTTACTTAACACCATCTACATTTACAATTATTCTAAAAATTTAAAGGATTGTTCCAATTTTACGTGAACTTAACTTACATTTACTGACTCTGACTAATACATATAAAAAATTACTCATGGATTTTACATAGTAACTATAATAAATTGTTTGACAAAAAATGTTTATACGCTATATAAGCAGCATGAATAATAAAAACGTTTATTAGTAAAAGCCAATAAACTAAACAATTAAATAGTCATTAGATAATATTAACAATAATATGGATATAAGCATCTTATTACTACATATTTTTTACAAAAATAACATTATTGTAAAAAACACATACTGATTTAGTATTAAGTGTAAAATTTATTTTATGTTATTCCATTATAAGTAGTGAAAAATTGACTAGAAAATAGATACTTTAATATTTTTTTATTATTTAGTAGATATAAGTTTATGTATATTTTGTTTGAACATAGTTCTGAATATTTTTTGTGTAGTGTACACATTGTATAGCAAATCAGGCACAAAGTGTATAAAGGAAAAAAAATATTTCTACAATCATTTTCTGGAGTATTTGGTTATTTTTATTTAAAGATCAAAAATCTCACGTAATAACTCTTAGAGTCTAGGCTGAAATCTATAGAGTGCACTTAGGGTAAGATTTATAGAGCGCTCTTTGTCTTTGTTCAGACTTAAGATTGAGTTAAAACGAGATAGATTTATAGGAGAGATAGACATCTGTCTCGTTTGAACTCTGTTTTAAGTCTAAGCAAAGTGAGAGTGCGCTCTATAGATCTCACACTAAGACTTTGCTTAGACTTAAGCCAGAGTTAAAACGAGACGGACTAATCATATCTCTGCATAAATCAGTCTCCTTTTAACTCCGTCTTAACTCTGAACTAAGTCAAAGTGCACTGTATCTCAGCCTCAGACTTTAGAGTTCAAACGAAACAGAGTTATGTATCTGCCTATAAATCTGTCTAGTTTTAATTTTGAGCAGAGTCAAAACATGATCTCTACTCTATAGATCTCAGCTTTAGCACAAGCTTGATGCTTATTTGAAAAAAAAAACTGTTGGTTATGTTTAACATAACTTATTCTTTGTTTTGTTTTTGTTGTAATTTTTTTTTAAATCTCATTAATATGTCCTAATTATAGTATAGTTATTAAACAATTCTAAAAGAATAAATTCTTAAAAATAACCAAATACTCTATGTTTTATGTAATCATGCTATATTAAAATTTCGTTCATTTATATAAAGGATATTATGTTGCAATATACATGTAGTTGGTTTAAAAAATAGGTATGGGCTTAAACCCGGTCTACTTTTATCAAAAGTTAGGTATACATTCAATAGATATAGAATATACATTAGATATATTATTTTGTATATACACATTGATATTATAAGAAAACCCCACCAGGCTCGTTCTACGACCCGTCTCATATATTAAGTTTCTATAATAGTTATTGTTTTTCTCGAAGGGAACAACACTTTGTGTAATATATTTATTTTTTAAACTAGACTTTAGGGCGAGCTACCGTGACACAATACAGGCAATACTTGCTTTGTATAGACACATACGGGTGTAACCAGAACGCAAAAAACTTAGCGTTATTATTCTACTACCTAAACACAATCCAATACCAATAACCATTGGGCCCATTTTGTAGTTTTAGTGATTTAGTATTTTTCTAATCCGCAATGTATAGCTTGTAAAACTCGGGTCAATGCCTCACCTACGATGCGGCTGACTCCGAGTGGACTACTTACGCAACGTTCGTTGACCTCTAGCGTCAGTCAGCTGTTTTATTTGCAATATATCGTAAACTTTTACAAAACTACAGGGTTTTTTTTGTATTTTTTTCGCGTTTTTTTGTGGTATATCAGTAATCATCAGTACCTTATCACCTGTCTTCGTTTTTGCCAGCGTTCTGGTTACAACCTGTATAGTGATTTTGGTGTTCATATTAATGTTGAATAATCACTTTGCCCGTAAAATAAATAATGTGTGCACACCGACGTTAGTCATTCCTGTAGCTTGCCCCAAATTCTAGCCTTTATGATAAAGATTTGTGCCTATGCCTCCAAAACGTGCCTTGTCTTTTGCCTACTCTCTTCAGTGTATTCATTTGGCAAAGTATTATT
The DNA here is from genome assembly GCF_902806685.2 of Maniola hyperantus. NCBI lineage: Eukaryota > Metazoa > Arthropoda > Insecta > Lepidoptera > Nymphalidae > Maniola > Maniola hyperantus. The sequence continues at coordinate 5,367,753 of NC_048557.2, forward strand.
TTTGGGCGACATCGATCCTACTTCCAGAAGTCCAGAGTTGTCCATTCACTGTAATTGCGAGCGAAGCGAGGTCTCTGAGTCTATTTGAGTGTAATTGCACTTGTCCGTCTGTCACAGCCTTATAACTTCTGAACTACTGAACATAATTAATTCAAATATAAACAATATCATGTAAACTGATGGCCTTCAGCCGTATATTACATAAAAAACTATAAAAAAGCTTTATTTCAGGGGGGGGGGGGGGGGAGGGGGGGGGTTTTAAAGTGGGGATTGAATTTTAAGCTTTATGTCAAAAACAGCTACTTATTAGAAACTGATAACTTGTGTATAATTTCAGTTTTATCACATACTTATGATGTAACTAATAGATGGCACTGTTAACATTATAAAACTATCGGGAATTATGGGATACCGCGATATCTTAGTTAGGGGTGAACCACTAGTAAAAAAAAAATAAGTATGCATAGACTTGGATGGTTCTACAGTCAACACACAGTAGTTGACCGCAACGCTTAAAATAAATAACTATCTGAATAATTATAAACGTGGAACGCAGAATTCTAGGCCTTTGGAGTGGGATTGATACCTTGGAGTACAGAAACTTGTCAGTCAGTCAATTTCTAGACAGAGAATAATACATAGTACTACATACAAGAGGTGGACTCCTGAATCTTTGAAACGTAATAGCTTGTATAATGATTATTTATTATTAAGGCGATATGCGTCCCAAAAGCGGTGTTGAGACACATTTCGAATGTTTAAAGAATCAAGTATGCCCTCAAAAAATCTAAAAATTGTTTTTTTTAATATTATAAAAATTAAAGATTTTTTTAGTAAATTACGAGAGCCAAAACACGATTGGCACAATTTGGCTCGATACAAAAAATTGCGAATTTTCCATTAAGAGAAAAACCAGTTTTATTCGATTGATATAAAACCAATTTCAAATAAAATTTCGTATTTACGTTCACCAAGGGATTACGGTATTGTTTAATGGTAATAGAGCACATAGAATTTTAAATATAAATATTTATAAAAAGCGTTCAACAAATTTGCGCTTGGGCAACCCAGACTTTCCGATACATTCGCCTTTGCGATCCCATTTCGCCTTAACTAGATAAATCATGTACGCAAGCTAAATTGCATTATATCGTTGCGAAATTTTATTGCTATACTAGCTTATGCTCGTGACTTCGTCCGCGTGGACTACAAAATTTCAAACCCCCATTTCACCCCCTTGGGAGTTGAATTTTCAAAAATCCTTTCTTAGCGGATGCCTACGTCATAATAGCTATCTGCATGCCAAATTTCAGCTCGATCCGTCCAGTAGTTTGAGCTGTGCGTTGATAGATCAGTCAGTCAGTCAGTCAGTCACCTTTTCCTTTTATATATTCAGATTATTGATTTTATTAATTTCGGCCATTAGTGTTTTTGAATATATAAAAAAAATTACGCTGACAAGTTTAAATATTCCCTGTAAGTAATTATTTAGGTTTACTTTTAATTTTAGAAATTAACATGGTCCATCCGTCCAAAATCTGGTCCTTATTTAATTTTGTGACCTTAAATATACATATTACTATACCACTTATTATTATAGTTAAATAAGTTTGAATTTAAATCAGATTTTTATTATTGTTGTTTTTGTATATGTTCTATTGTTGGTCTTAAATGCTTTCGAAGCAATGTTTTTTGGATGAATAATATAATATGTTTATGATTTTGATACAAAATTCTTTGCCTGTGTAATAAAAAGTCTATGTGGTAAAAATGTGTTGATGTATTTACAATAACTAGGATACCTAGGCTTTATGTACATGTCTAGATAACCTGTCATTTAAAATGATAGAGAATTAGATTCATTTGTTATAACTATATTATAAAAAATAACTTAGTTATTGACTTGTCTAAAAGTAGCACTACTTTTAGACCAGTGAATTAAGTTTAATTTAGAGATTTATATACATCTTGAGTTTGTGCCCTCATCCGTGATTTTACGGATCCGTGAAAAAAATACGAATTTGTGTGACGACGATCGTACTATGACTTTTCTCAGACTTAAAAGAGTCAAAACAAGAACTGTTTTGAGTCTGAGGCTCGATTGCGGTAGAATGACAGCTACAATGTCACGATCGGAATCATCTCTGATTGATTGATGCTCGCTCACTATTGGCTACAATGTATTGTTGCAACAAGAGTATAATAAATTCAGACAATCACAACAATTGCGATTGTAATAAAGATTGATGCATTTGTCCCGCAATCGAGCAGATTAACAAAATCAATAGTACATTAATATATCTATAGAGATCTCTATAGATCTCTGGATAAGTGTTTGTGATAGGAATAACAACCTATTGAAAAATTAAATGAAAGTGGGTTATGTTTGGTCCATGGCGCACAATCTAGGCATGTAAATATTTAATGTACTAAAATATGAAACAAAGCGCGCGATGGCAACCCCACGGATTTCATACGTGACACTACACTGGGGCTACAACCATAGAAATCTATATCCATACTAATATTATAAATGTGAAAGTGTGTCTGTCTGTCTGCTAGCTTTTTACGGCACAACGGTTTAACCAATTTTGATGATATTTGGTACAGAGTTAGCTTACATCACGGCTACATTTTATTCCGGAAAAGAAAAGAGTTTCCACGGGATTTTTAAAAACCTAAATCCACGCAGACGAAGTCGCGGGCATCACCTGAAAAGCTGACTGACTGACTGATCTATCAACAAATCTTCAATGGATTACAAATAAATCTCAAAATCGCTTTCGAAGAAGCTTCAAGAATATATGTTGGTTATGTTGCCTTCGCGCGTTGTATGTTTAACCTTTAAAAGAATGAATCTGTTAACTTTTAAGTGAAAAGCAATATTTATTTTCGATGCCACATAAAAATCTCATTCTTAAAGATTTTAGTACCTACTTTTATTGTATTTAATATGTAATTATTGACTTTATGTTATCTTGAACCTGTGCAATCTCAGACAACAGATATAAAGCGATCGTCAGGTCTAGACAAAATAAAACTTTGTCTAGTCCTAAAAACTCTAAAGGCTTGAACAGACAAAAGCAGGGTTGGAAAAAAACAAATAAAACCGGATAAAAATCAGGTTTAAAATTGTTTTCTTTTTAATTTTAAACAATGCGAACTTTGCATAAAAGGCGTTGCAACAACGACGTGCGGTAGAAACTACGCGCAAGGATGTTACACTGAATGCGCGCATACCCGTGTACCATTCGAGATAAAAGGCACTGTATAAAGTCCTGCCGTCGTACACTGTCTGTTCAGGGCTTTACGGTTACAGTTGGCGTCAGGAAAAAAGCTCTAAAGTTGTACCTGCGCAGTGGGCGATTTATTTATTTGTGATCACGAAGTATAGGCGGTGGGGTTTTCTATGACGCCGCTGCGAGATATTGATTCATCAATCAATTTTTAGGTTTTACTACGCTAGTGGGCTTTCAACTCGCGCTAGATGCATGCGCTAAACTACCTAGATGTATGCCAGTGCGCACTAATCCATACTAATATTATAAATGCGAAAGTGTGTCTGTCTGTCTGTCTGCTAGCTTTTCACGGCCCAACCATTCAACCGATTTTGACGAAATTTGGTACAGAGGTAGCTCGCAATCCGGGGAAGGACATAGGCTACTTCTTATCCCGGAAAATTTAAGAGTTCCCACAGGATTTTTAAAAACCTAAATCCATGCGTACGAAGTCGCGGGCATCAGCTAGAAAATAAATAAATAAATTAATTAATAAAAAGTCCGTGAAAATACGTTCCTTTTTGTTTTGTTTGAGAGCTTATGACATAATATGTCGTTAATAATCGCTGGTATTCTCACGGATGACGGAAGTGCAGTGCGTAATCGCCCTTACAGTAGTCGGCAGAAAATTTTCGACCTTAAGAAGAGATTTCGGCTTCGTAAAGCATTGCCTATGTTACTCATATCCATGTATTGTTTTGTCGGTCTTAACGACAGAGACAACGCTCTACGAACCCGCTACCTCTTTCTAAAGGTCGATATACAATATTTCCTGCCGGGTACTGTAGTTGCAAGCCAAACACTAGGTACGTATAAAAAGTACTCTGTGGTGTTTGCCGATGCTTGCTGTACTATTCCCGCAAATTGATTATGTGCGTGGCCGCCATTTTACTGACGTCAGCACTAGACTGAAGTTTCGAGCAAATGGTATATTTTTATTTCGGCTGACGTCATTTCGATATTAATGAGACATGGTTCCAGCCCAATAGCAATTTGCAGTACTTATACATGTTGTTTCCCGCAAGCATGTGGATCCGGCATTATAATGATTGATGTAGGTTTTCCGGAATCGATCTAAGGAGCTATTTTTACTTGACGCCGACTGGACGTAACAATTTTTTTTACTTTGTTATGTATTACTAATCTCCGTCCGCTGTTTTACTACTTAAATATTTATTGTAAAAAGTGTTTTGATTTATATACCAATAAATAAAATTTGAATTGTCCATCTGTGGTTTTGATATATAACTGCCTTTTACCCAACTCATAATATAATTTCGTCGATGAACAAACACTTTATGTTCATAGTTCGCGGTAGGTCCAGATGGCAATCGAAGTATGAGGCGGGAGGACGCCCCGCACACCCGCGCCGTGTTAGCGCGGGGGGTATGCGGGGCGTCCCCACCCCGATTGCTATCTCAACCTGTCGCATACTATACTCATGTGCCTTAAGGTTCCTCATCAAAACCAGCGCTGCAGCTTATTCATTTATTTAGGAAATAGCTTTTAATTAATTTGTTAAGTATTTACTTTTACTTTATTGTAATGGTGCAACTAGAGTATAGTATAGCGCTAATTAAATAGTCGTTCTTGAATTTAACCGCAAGATGCGACGCAAGGGACACACCAGCCCGCGCGCCGCACCACTCCGCGTTCGCCATCTGCATTCTGCATTAGTGTGAGTGCTACATTCGAACACAGAACATGAGCGCGTTCGCAAGCTCTCACTCGCATCGTAAGTTAAACGCGAATATTTACTGCTGAGAACTATACCTACTGTAAACTAGGGTTACATTGAGTTTTGAGAAAAAATAGTAAATTGTGCTGAGTGGCACAACAGAAAGCCACTTAAAACAAACAACTACAACTTGCCAATGCTTGCTGTATGTTGTATGCTGCAAGCTTGGACGATCTAACCTATGGACTTGTAACGCGCCTAATATTACGAATAAAAATTTCTGTCACTTTTGGTGCGGGACGAGGAAACACTACATAGACAACTTGACACACTCACTCAACAAAGTTTTGTGTCATTATTAACACACACATATCTAAATCTTCAACACTACTACATTTTACGCACACTAATAAGTTATATACATCAACATACAAAGACATTACGAGTGTAAGACAGTCAAATTGATTTGCGATGCTACCGTATCGATATTTTAAAATATATCGATAGTTTTTCATAAACAAAAGTAGAAGTAAGAATTTATTACTCGTATTTAATTACTTAAAACCAGTGTTTGTTCAGCGTAGCGTATTCTTGCATACATTCACCTCACTTAATAGGTAATTATCCCAAAAACTAATAATGCAACGTAAAAATAAGAAAAATATTTATTTAAAAAATATGCACATACTTTTTTACTTATTTTATATCATTTTTAATCTTTTGTATTTTTTTATATAACGAAATTTTCATTTAAAATTTCGATAGTGAAAATGTGCTTATTAATGACTTATATTATTATATAATACAAAATAAACCTGACCGCGCAAAAGCCTACCAAACATAATTAGTAGGTATATCAATCAATAAAATGTTTTTTTCTTTCCAATCAATCATTTATTTATTGCACATTGGGTTTACATGGTAATTCCAATATGGTGTACTCTTTGTCCAAAAAAATTAAATGTAAGTTATTAAATATTACACGTATTGCCCTTACAAATTAGCAATGCAAAAATTTTCTCAATACCTGCCGCTTTTACCCCACAGCAAAATTCCATAAGACAGATATGATACTATGAAAATAAATTAGTAAACACACACGGTGGCCTCTTCTATTTTTAACACGTCATTATTTACCATTAGGTTAATGTTATGTATATTCTTGGCGATTCTCTCTGTAAAAATATCGAAATCTGTAAAAATAAAACGATTATGATAAATTATTACCTAATCCTCATCCTTGAGAAAGGTACACCTTTTAGCTACAAATTACCCAGTTCAGAGACACCCTACCCCGTTTCTCGCCTATCACTAAAATTGCGTTGCTTTAATATTTTTTTAAATGTATTAAGTACGTGAAATCACAGAAATCGACCAGTTTTATTACAAGTATAGGTAGCGAAAAAATTGTGGTAATTAATAATAACTATTCTTTACTTGACTTGAAGACGGTAATTTAGTCGTTAATAATAAAGAAAGTTTTCGTGTGGCTCTAGGTCTCAGATTGGGAACACCACTGTGCCATCAGCACAGATGTCCGTGTGGAAAAGAGGTTGATAAATTTGGAATCCACGGACTCTCTTGCCAAAGGAGCTCCGGTAGGCTGTTTAGGCATGGCTCTCTTAACGATACAATTAAAAGAGCTCTTGCCACCATAAATATTCCTGCGCTCATTGAGCCGGCAGGGATTAGTCGGGATGATGGCAAGAGACCTGATGGATTGACGCTGGTTCCCTGGGAACGGGGACGGGCGCTAATGTGGGACGCAACTTGCGTTGACACATTGGCCCCGTGTCATATCAGGAAGACAGCATCAAGACCGGGAGCCGCAGCAGAAACAGCTGAAAACGGCAAGCGGCGCAAGTATGCCTCTCTTATAGAGAGTTACATTTTTGTGCCGTTTGCCGTGGAGACCCTGGGGCCATGGAGTCTTAGTGCTAAAAATTTTTTACGAGACATTTCACCGCGATTAATAGCCTCAACTGGTGACAGAAGGGCTGGCTCATTTTTTGCGCAGCGGATCAGCCTGGCTGTCCAGCGCGGAAATGCAGCCAGTATTCTTGGCACCATTCCACGCGGTCATGATTTATATAGTAATTAGATAAGGCTAGCTTTAAGTTTTATTGTATTAAAAAAAAAAAAATAATAAAGAAAATGTTTTCATCGATATCGATAATCGAACCGCAATCACTATCACATGATTCTTAAAAATCGAACATTGGCACCGATTCTAAGCACAACCTAATTTTAGAGTATTCCCACCCTCTTCTTACTATTGTAATATGAAAAGGACAGAAGCAGTTTGACATTTCTAAATTTAATTTTTAGATGGTAAAACCCGTGATTTTAGCACGCACTTGCGAACCTACTGTTTAAATTTGTATTGTGCACTAAAATTTAGAGTCTTTAAATGTGAAAGTCATGTTCCGTTCCTTTTTAGCATTAGTGAAAAGAAAAGGATGCAGATACTCTAAATTTAGTTTAGAGAGAGACTAGAGAATCGGGGCCAATATGTCCTATGCAATTAAATCTAATACTGAAAAATTTTGTAAAAATAACACTATAGTCTCGTGGGGAGTGCGGTATACTATAGACGGAGAGCCAGGGCCCAAAATACTGTTTGAATTTACTAAGGCTAATTTTTTTATAGTTCATTAGAATGGTTGCGTACACAAACATACTGCGGTCAGTCAAGTGAACCTGAGAACAGTGACTCAGGTGCGCTATCAAAGGTGTCGTACCTGCGAGGTAATAAAATGAATTTACTAAGGCTGAAAATTGTTATATAACTTGTATATTGCATATAAATAAAAGTTGTAATGGTTAGTCAGCAGAATATGGTGACAGAGCTGGTCAGTATGCGCAAAAAATTAGCCTTAGTAAATTCAAACAGTTTTTTGGGCGCTGGCTCTCCGTCTTTAGTATACCGCACTTCCCACGAGACTAGTGTTATTTTTACTACTACGTAATTTCATGCTGTTCACGCGTATTCAAATTTTAACCTAATTTGTATATAACGAGGGTTGCAATTGTTTAGAAAAAACAAAATATAGTCTCGTGAGAAGTGTGACTCGTTTCTACCGAATTATTACGTACTCAATTACTGAATCGGTAAAGTTCTCGATTGTTATTTTATTATAATAATTTATGTAATTTAATTTATAGAAAGCGTTTATTACACCAAAAATACTTACTTATCAAATGAAATTCCATCTTTTTGTAAATTTGATGTGTTTGATTTGTTCTTGCACTCACTAACGGCACAAACAGGCATTTTTCACCCAGCGTGTAAGACGTCGTCACACATCGAAAACGATTCTGACAATGACAAAATCGATTCCGCAAACAGTGTTTATAAACGCAGTGGATTAAAAATCCATTATTGATGTGCCTCCGGAAAACATACAGCATTTATGTATGAAGAAGCAATTATGTACTCACCGCATATATGCGCGCTTCATCCATAAACATGTATATTCCTATGCAATAATGTAGTTTACCTTACCGGATATAGGGGCGCTAGTGTCTCACCCAGCAAGGCAGTGAGCCGCTGCCATCTTGGATGTCATAGCGTTGTGTACTTTCGCCGCGTGCGCGTCGAATCTAAAATTATATCGTTAATCCGTCTTCCTTTGCAAAAAAATTATTTTCAATAAGTGCAATAAATGTGATAATACGGTGATCATGATATATATTTTCTTATTATTTCGTAATATTACCGTGGGGACATTTTGGTTGGACCCCACGTGCGCGAACAATGTCGATAGGCTACGTAAGCTAATCGATCTGGTGTTTCGCGCTTATTGGTGCCTGAGAGGGCTCTTGAAAAAGGGGATACCTCGACATCCAGCAGCGATTCAAGCAACGAGCAGGATTGAGAGTGACTCCCGAGAGAAACGGCGAGAAATTACCAGGTAACGATCGATCCTCGGATCGATGCGTTATACAACCAGGTGAGTTTTCTTACATATCTTATAATGCATTTACCATATTGTGTATCTAATGCAAATGAGATGCTAATTGAGAAACCAAATTAAACAAATGGCGATTTGGTTGACGAACGTGTCGACACCGACACCGAAATCTAAATCTGGATCTAGGTTTCTTTAATACAAATTTTGGCGAGGAAAAGTCCCAATGGTTACCTATAATCGGTTATTGAATCGATTTATTTTATGTACAAAGTTAATTGAGTGCAATTTAAATTTTACGCCAGTGAATCGAATGATAACATTTTATCTCGCCCACGTGGCAAGATGTTGGTTATAACAAGACATTGGTTAAATTGCTCATTTAAAGGGGTTTCGTAAACTGAAAATAACGGAGAACTGTACTCACTAAACAATAGCTAACACTTATTTGGCCCCACTGAGGACATCATGGCCGTTACCACCAATGCTTTATTATACCAAACAGAACTCAGTTAAGAATCCAGATACCCCCTTTAATAAATGACTGAAACATTCAGATGATAAAGTCGCCCTTTGGTCTAAGTATCTCCTGCATTTTTATTCTTTTGAATATAATGATTAGCAATAAAGATGGTTAAATAAATAAATAACATTCAGCAAATCATCTTTGTCTTAAAAATTATCAGAACAAACTTTACAAATTGTTTGGGTAACAGGCGAATGTATAGCATAATATATTATGTAAGGCGCAGGAGATGAATATCAGACAGAATTTTCATGGAGATGTTTATTTTAAATACTCTAAGGAAATTTTGGATACGGTATTTGCATATGTCAAAAGTGAATGGTTTCTCAGTGATGGCTGAATGGAGGGTCTTCCACTGGAAGCCTCTCGGACCTCACATATCTGATATGTGAGGTCCGCACCCTTTGTTAGTTTTGGGTGTGATAACCATTTTAAATATTGATTAAGCTGGAAAAGTACGTCAAATCATTGTGACGTCACATGCCAGTGTTTCATGGGGCCTCGCGTGCTGAGCGTGTGTTTTAACGCTTTATAGGATACTGATTTGACTAGTTGTCAAATACCGGATTGGCTTTTAACAATAGTGACGAGGTTCTTTTTGGATAAAGCAACACTCACTGCGTTTATGCAATCCCCTGGTGGCCCATATTTATAAATATTACAGCTATAAATGCCTACAATTGAAAAACCTATCCAACACAATATGTTACAGGTTATGTAATGACATTCTAATATCGTTGGCAAGCTTTTGGTGCAAACAGTTTTTGTAAATGTCAATTACGGTATTTCGAATACCCTAATACAAGAAACTACCCCCGGTAATGCCCACAAAACAAATAATGCAACATGCAACCTGGTCACCTGTCACGACTTAAATGACACAAGAATTACTGGACCAAAACTAGTAGAAGTGGTTCACAAGGAAATGCCCAGTTTTATCCCCGAGCTTTTTCTGCGGAAGGAAAACGTTGGATCGATGCGTCTGATTTTCGACCCTCGAGAACGAAACAAATTTGTGAAACAAAACTATCCCGTCTGATTTGTCATACCGGTTCGTAGCTTTCTACAACAAAAGTTGGACAACCTGTCTAATTTTTGGGTCTGGCGGCAGCGCCCCACCTGTAACATGCTCGGTTGCGGAAACCTTGCATGCGAAGGAATGTCGAGTGCTAGTCTACCTAGACGACTTCCTTCTGGTCAATCAAGACCAATCCAAGTTATGTCTTCAGGCTGCGGAAGCCGTGAGGCACTTGGAACTTCTGGGCTGGCAATTCTGGTCAACTAAGACCAATCCAGGTTATGCCTTCACGCTGCGGAAGCGTGAGGTCCTTGGAACATCGGGGCAGGGGGATCAATTACCAAAAGCCAACGTCCATAACATGTTGAAGACACCGGTTCTCGTCCGATCACCGAAGTTAAGCAACATCGGGATCAATTACTAAAAGTCAATTCTAACACTCACACAAGACCTACAATACCTGGGTATTCGTTGGCAGACTATAAGAAAATTCAATGTTCTTGCCCATAATAAAGAGTAAAAAACTATCAACGAGACCTTTGAGAGAATTATTACTGAAAATATCTGAAATCACTCTTCACGAAATGCAACGGTTGCTAGGACAGTCAGACTTCGCCAGTTTAGTAACTCCCAGAAGCAGACTACATTCTGATCAGATCCAAATACGCCTCAAACGTTTCGATAATATGTTTTAGACTGCTGAATCCACAATCGTGGAACAGGGAATGACATGGCGGCGCGGAACCACATGTCTCAGGCTGCCAATATGTACACCTAAAACCTGCCATCCACTGCTTGGCGAATAATGCCTCTGATTGGCTTTTAGTGCCCAATTAAACGGGAAATTAATGCCAGAAACTTGGTGAGTGCATCAAAAATGATAGCACAGCAATAGAAGGAACTTTATGCAGTTATAGTGGCAATTGAAGACAGCACAAGAACTCTGTAAAAATCGCAAGTCTTAGTTCAATCGAACACTCATTCGTTCACTCACTCGTTCGTTCTAACGTTCATTTTAATGAACAAAGTCGTGGGTTTAACTGATTCTAACAATCGAACTCCCGCACATAACAGATTACATTATTGGCTCAAGGCTGTCACGAGGAAAACCTCCCACAGAGTGTCATCTTTTCCCTCAAGCGCCGTCCGAGATCGATTTGGTTGCAGCACAACAGATTACTGTAGTAGGGAATAAAGATGGTGTGATGTCTTTATCGACTGCAAAGATTGATCAGCAAGTTATAGATGCTTTCAACAGGTCATTGAGACATCAATTTAGCATGGGTGTTTTCTTCTCCAAACTAATTGCCAAAAGTACTGACTTACTTGAACAAGTGCAGCTGGGGTGTACTTAAATGTGGCACGTGAAAGACCTTTGGGCTTCAAGATTTGAAAGCAGAGCTCAAATGAACTATAGAACCTATCAGGGACTCTGATAGATGTCACGACATTACAGTGTCCACCAGACATTTACACGGAAGCTGAAAAAATTGAGGATGGGTGCCCAAATAAAGGAGTAGTCTATACGAGAAGTAAAGAACAGGTGCTTGTTGGAAGCAATTTTTGTCCTACCTACCTACCAGACATCAAAAATGGTTAAACTGGTGCGAAACCTGGTGGCGGTTAACTTTCTATGATCCACATGTGGACACTAGGCAATTATTGACGTGGCTAAACTCAAAATTACTAAACCATTTATCATACAGGACCTTAAGGTAGAGCTCAAGCGCTAACTACAGAAGCTCTCATTTAAGCACACACTTCCCGAGATATCTAGACGAACCTATATGGACAATTGTTGCCCTGGAACGAAGGGTTGACAACTGAAAGTCTGTGTCACCGGGAAAAATATATTATATACTTTATTTGGCCCAAAGACTGACACTCACTCTTAACATAAATACGGATGGACACTTTCAAAACATAATAGTATAACAGAAAACATAATTCTCTATTAATGTACTAGTATACTACAGTAGTACTACATGTATGTCTTTGACACAGGAAAATAGGTCAAGCAGAATGAAGTTAAGAATTTAAATATATTGTAATCTTTTTATCACCAACTGTAATGAAACTGAAGCCGCATCACGTACTGTAATAGATCACTGGAACAGTTCAGTTCTTAAGCAATGTGGCAGCATTCCTGTATCCCCAGGGATTCATCAGTGGATCAACAGTAGTTTCTTTGGGGACAGATAACCAATCAATGGACGATATACTCGTATCTCGTGGTAACTGGAGATTACCAGACACTCTTGTTGAAATCATTATTGCCCGGAGGAGATCTCAAAATAACTGAAGCTTATTTTTCAATATAATCATTATATGGTCCGGTTTGAGTTTTAGTAATCCTTATCAAAATTACAGACATAAATCATTTAAATTGTTTGTCTTTTAGACATTATATTTTAACTTATTAACCCTGGTTAGAAATAACAATAACTTTAATAGGTGACAATGAATGAAGGGGACGTGGTTATTTGATCTAACTTAACGATTAATATTTTTGTTATTCAATTGACAGATTAACTCCCTTTGATTCATCATAGCGTTGTGGGTAATACATTTCACCAGCAGATAACAAACACGTCTTCATACATAAATGCTGTATGTTTTCCGGAGGCACATCAATATGACGGTTTTACATTACAATAAAACCGATATTATGTGCCGAGAGGGAAAACATACAGCATTGCAGGAACTTCTTCCTGGTGAAGACTATGACATCCAAGATGGCAGCGGCTCACTGCCTTGCTGGGTGAGACACTAGCGCCCCTATATCCGGTAAGGTAAACTACATTATTGCATAGGAATATACATGTTTATGGATGAAGCGCGCATATATGCGGTGAGTACATAATTGCTTCTTCATACATAAATGCTGTATGTTTTCCCTCTCGGCACATAATATCGGTTTTATTGTAATGTAAAACCGTCATACTATTGACAGAGGGGAATAATCATGCGAGGCGCGTCCTTAGGTTAGATCGTCCAAGGCTGCAAGCATCTGGCGGCTCCATTTTATTTGACTCGGCATAGAGTAGGATGTATCTCTAGAGTAAAAGATGTATCCAAGCCGTAGATTGAGTAAAAAAGGTAGATTAAAGTACTGTGTAACCACGTATGAGATAGCGATAGCACGACGGAACGATGAATAACACGACAATTATTACCATTGTTTAGTAGTCAATATTTGTATTAAACGTTTTTTATGTGAAAACAAGTAGGTTAATAACTAATGAGAAATACAATTACGCCACGAATCCTCATGGTTTGTTTTGCAACTAAAGTTGCATTCCTTGTATGTATTCTTGAAAAAATCGGTTACATGATAAGGGACAAAAAATTGGTTAGCTGCGTCTCTGTTTATCACATTAGTAACTTTATCTGTGCTCTCTTTTTAGTGTGAATGAGAAAGCAAACGTTCCTGTATCTATCTTTATTACTCTATCTAATAATCTAATATGATAATGGTCGTGTTATTCATCGTTACGTCGTGCTATCGCTATCTCACACAGTTACATAGTACTTAAATCTACCTATTATTCTATCTACGATCCTTGGTCTTGGTCTGTACTCTATACTCTGTGATTTTGGCCATTTTGATTTTTGAATTTTGAATCACCCCAGTCCCCAAGCGGCCCCTCCTCTGAACTTTGGTATATAGTGTGTTATCTATGGACCCCGCCCAAGCCACAGAGCCCCAAGTAGTATCCCTATTAATCTGTGGCCTGTGTCTGTTGCCCCAAGCTAAGTATTTAACCAAACTCAAGCAAGTTTTATTTTAATTTTTATGTAGGTAAATAAATGGAGCACTGCGCAGCCTACATCCTACAATCGTGGCAAACAGACTCTCTACTAATTGCCAGCAAAACTGATTGCTAATGTGAGTGAAATCTTTAGATTTAATTTTAACTTTTAGAACGGCAAACATGGCCGATTGTATGCGATCCGAAGTAAAATAGCGATCTTTGCTGGTCCCTGTGTAAACCTCATTGGTGAACTGAAGACGCAATTTAACGTGTGACTTGTAGACGCAATGCAATACAATAAAAACTTATGATGTAATAAATTTAATAGAAAAATAACCCATAAACAAAATGTGCTCCACTTGATAATATGCTTCTACTACTGGAGTCAGAAGCTCTGAGAGTGTTTTGATAATTTCGCTGATGAGCAAAAAGGCAAGGATAAGACATGAGACAGGCTAGTGTGTGGTCAAATTAATTAGACTGTCAAAAAAAGATGATAAAGACCGGATATCCAACTCTTGAAGAATTCATTGCTGCCTGAGTAGCTGACCACATCACATAGGTATAAAAGAAATTCAAACAAGTAGGTGGATACCTACATGGCAACACTTCAGTCAAGAGTTCACACTGTAGACTCGAGAACTGCACAAAAGTACAAAACTACCAGGACAAAATAAAATCAGTTTTGAATTAGCTCTCACTGTGTGTTTATTTGGTTAAACTACATCAAAAAGTCAAAAGTCAATTTTTTTACTGAAATGAAACGAAAACAATAATGTTACTTTTTGACAATATTATGTACGTGTAATAGTATTAAATCCATGTTATTGACTCCATTCTTCTTTTCGTCATTCTTCTTTACCGCAAGGAGAGGGACAAGCTTCTTGGGTGAATTACACAGCGTCCATGTGGTATGCTTGGTTGGTTTCGCCCTCCTCCCTTTCAAAGTCAAACTTAGTTCCCTTTTTTTTCTTTTTGCTTAGAGATTTTTCTTACCCTTAACTGGTTTTTCCTAATGTATTGCGGCATCCGGACTATGCCGCAACGGTTTCCTCCGTTGCGCTTGCGTTCTCATCTTTTCTATTTTTTTCCTTGGCAGTTCTTCCACTTCGGCGGTGAACGCTTGGTATTCTTCCGATGCTGTGTGGTTGTCTATATCAATCTCGTTTGCGGAAGTGGTTTCCTCGGTGATGTGCATCTCTTTTTCCTTGGGTGTAAGTGTAATAAGGTTGCACGCCTTGGTCTCCCCCTTACCACCCCCGAAGTTGGTATGAGGATACCGTCTATATTATATATAAAATCGCCTGCAACATAGTATGTTGAAAAGCGATGTCTGTTTGGATGGCTGACAAGTATTCGGTTTGTTTCATGTAGTATTTCTCAGACATGTTAGGCACATTTAAACTGGCACATATTTTCGTATAATTGTGCGTAGCTATTCCCAGTCTGAGAAATACCTTTTACTATGTTGGCATTGATACTCGTAGTATTATTTTTCTTACAGCGTT
Source organism: Maniola hyperantus (assembly GCF_902806685.2). Lineage (NCBI taxonomy): Eukaryota > Metazoa > Arthropoda > Insecta > Lepidoptera > Nymphalidae > Maniola > Maniola hyperantus. The sequence goes on from NC_048557.2 coordinate 5,383,427, forward strand.
GACTGTATACTGCTTCTGTTTTTTTGCACAAATTTGTATTTAAAATAGGAAGGTTGAAAAGAATCCTGTTCGTCTCTCCTTGGTAAATTCCAGTTGCGACAGTGTACAATTAAAAGGATCGTGTTTTATATGTTTGAGTTGCTCTAATATGCAAGAGAAACTTTACTTTATTAATTTTAATAGATCTCCTCTTTGCAATGGATCTGCTTTTGTGAGAGGTACTAGGTCTAAGCCGTTTCTTTTTCCCCTTCCGCCAATCCATTTTTTATAATTAAACTAGCTGATGCCCGCGACTTTGCTGATTTTTCAGTGAGTGCCAGTTTGTTTGATAGGCACTTTTTATATCTAAATCCAAAAGAAAACAAAATTCTCCTAAGGAGCTCATGACTACCATCGAAGTTTAGATCTGTCTTTACCACTGCCAACAGTTTTCTTAGTGTAGGTAGGTACTTATTTTTGCACCGTGTAGAAAAAATAAACTTTTTGGCGAATCGCACATTATATCGAAATCATCTATCTGTTTCTTAGCTCGGCCTTTCCTGTGTTTTCCAGGTGTTGCAAAATTTCCGTCATTCGTCATACCTACGTCCACAATGCGTCGAATTGTGCTTTTGAAAACACTTAAAAATAAGAAAAGCTTGTTAACAAATTAATGGCAATTACGATATTCATATTCAAATAAAAAAATCTAAAAACGCGTCGAATTGAGAAATTTCTCGTTTTCTTGAAGTCACGTAAATAGTATCAAAACTATTGAAGATGTAGTATAAATGTGTAGATAATTTCATAACCTCAATACAATGTAAACAATACTTTAAAACCAATAAATAATGCTTATAACCAATAAGTGCCAAGAGAAATCAGTTCCTTTTATTGTGTTTATAGATAAAATACAATTTTCGTACCAGTTACTTTTACTGTTCGACCGTAAACATCATCCAATTTGGAAAGCAACTTTCCAGCTCCAAATTCGGCCATGCACTCTTTAAATACGTTAAATATGATTAGTCTCGCACCGCTCTTATAAGGTTTTCGATTCATATTTAATATTTTAGGCAAAAAAAATCCATTTCATTGGTAAAAAATTCAATCCACATACACAATCACCAAACAACAACAAACACAGAGCTATAAAATACCAGCTAAGGTATAATAAATCAGTGTTGCTAGTATAAGCAAAAATTGCAGTTCCTGAAATATTCTTTTCATGACTTTCTTGATATACTATAGGATTTTTATTCACAATGATTGAGTGGTAACTGGCATTATTCATAACTATGACTTGGCTCATTCAAGTTAGGTATAAGCTTTTTTTTGAGCCATTTATTTTTATTTGCTGCATTCTTATCATGGTGGTAGTCTGCCATTTTTGATTTGGTGCTAAATACTAACAAAGAGTTTGGCACCGGACCTTTCTCCGACCCAGCATGAACTATAATATACATTTTCCAGTAGAAATATTTTCAATGGCGCCACTTGTGGCCATTGCCAAGACTTCTTGGGCTTATAACTTTTATGGACATAGGTTTCATTCAAATCAATAATTTGTTTACCTTCTTCGCGTTTTAATGCTATGGTTCTCAAAAACCGATATCTCCAGGCTGCTATATCAAATCGTTCAATTAACAATGAACGCTCGTTCTTGTTCTTTTTAAATTCGTAGCCAGTAGCTAATAATATGCGACGTAGATTCTCCCGGCATCCATTAAAGTCAATGCCTTCTTTTAATTCCTTTAAAGTTCGCTGAGTAGGAACTTGCTTCTTAACTATATGAAATTCATTTATTTTATTTCGAATATTATTTATATAGAAACTATCTAAATAAGACACAGAAGGTTTATGTTTTTCCCTGGAGTTCTCCAAACACCGTCATTTTCTACACCTTCCATTTTTATTCTTTTTAATGTTGTTTAACACTCACATCTGTAAAGAATATTGTTCTATTCCTAGCAGTTTACACACCTCCACCATTGTTGATGACAAAAAATCACTTCCTCTGTCAGTTAATATATATTTAGGCGTTGATTATCTTAAAATAAAATTATTAGCTAGTAAACAAATAAGGGAAATATTCGGACCGATTGTGCTGATTTTTGAACCGGTCGGCGGCGTCGATTCCAGCTCAGCGGCGGCAATCATCAACACAACTTTTTCAATAATTATTTTGAAATTCTATTTTACAATTTTCATTCTGAGCTTTACTTGCAATGCAACTTCGTCGAATCGAACAATTGCAAAACGATCGCATTGAACATTTTTCTCTAAAATACGAACCCCATGAGTCATGAGTAAACACGCTTAGCTAACAGGTCTGTTATAAGGCGTTCTAGAGCGAGTGGTGTGAAAAATACATTTATTACTTATACTTATGTATTTAATGATTCGAATCAAGGTATTGGCTCTTCATAGCGTCTTTGTTTTGTTAACATATCATTTGACGGATCAAATTTTAGGCTCCCTCCTTTCTTCTTAATACCTTCTCTAGTGGCCATAAGTGCTACTACAGTGTCATTGTGCAGGCGATTACGATTCTCTGTTTTCAAAGTCTTCAGAACTCTAATTTTTCTTTCGACAGATGTGTTTGAGAAAGGCAGAACCAGCAATAGGCTTATTGCGTATTTCAAATTTGAAAACATTTTATGACATTCACTGTTTTTAAGACGGAATACCTTAGCCCAGTATGTTTCTGGATCATCATCATCTTGCAAAATAAGAGCAGAGTAATCTAGCATCACGTGAGCCCTCCATTCCTCATCTAATTTTTTAGGTGTCACTACATTTTTAAGCACCGAAAATCCTTTCAAACAACGGTTTATTTGTATTGGTTTGGGTTGGATAGTTTGGCCGTCTGATACACGTCATCGGGTAATCTATATTTTTGTATGTGTACAGCCAGTGTCTGTGTTTTAAAAAAAATAACCATTTGCGTATTCCAGGGGTGCCATTATCGTGGGAACTTTTTTATTAGCTCAATGGACAGCAATTCCATATTTATAAATTCTACTATGATCCAATGGGTCTTGGTTCAGGTGACGTCGTCGTAATGTTACATGAGTCATATAGTTCCAATATCCGCTAACTCCACGCGACACTTGTTTTCAGTGTAAGCAAAAATCGGTTTCATAGTGAAATCAATACCTTTACTCACTGAAAATTGATTATTTAATCTGTTAATATTATTTGATTTTTTTAAACTATCTCATACGTAATTATAATTAAATAAAAAAAAATTTTTGTGTAACTAAAATGGAGTTATCGGAATTTGTAATTAATTGCTGGAGTTGGTGGATTTTGGAACAAACTACTAGTGGATTTAGCGGGATTTGTACCTAACCGACTTTATAATTCGATACAGGATGTTTAAAAACCAGTGTTTATTTTTCGTTGATTTTTTCTATTATAATAATAAAAGAAACACAAAAATAGAAGAGAAGGAAGAAAGTTAAACAAATTGGTCATTTTCTTCTATTCTTTCGCACGCATAGTCATTGTCATTATTTTGATCTTCATTGTTGTTATTAAGAAAAGCCTGCTCAGCAGTGTAGTAAAAACTTAAATCTGGTAAATCCCGCCAATTTTCTCCATAGTGTTTTTGAAGTAATTTGCAAACATCATACACCTTCTCCTTTTTCATTGTCATTCCTACAGGTAATGCTGTAGGTGTTATATTGCATACAGATTTACCTTTTTTGGTAACTAATTTTTTGACATTCATTTCACTTCTATAATTTTCTTCTCCTTGAATAGCAACATTAGTTTTTCCCTTAAATAATAAAAATCTCTTTGAAATATTAAAGCTGAAATGCCAACTACCCGGAGGTTTGAGAGCAGCATTTGTTTCAGTTTTCCAATCTAGTACGGGTACTTCTTCAGACAAGTGAAAAGTTTTTGCATATGGAGTTAAAATTTCGACATATTCCTGTGGTTCCATGATCACTTCTTTTCTTCGAATATCCTTTTCTATTTTGGCAAAAACTCTATCGGCTGGGAGAAAAGAATGACCGACAACTGGAAATATTATTTCCATTCTTTTAAGCTGAGTTGGTGCGTGCGAATATAGCCATTTGGAACACATGCCAATTAAAATTGAATTTTTATTTTGGCCACCACAGCCGTCTGCAAATAGTCTTAACTTTTTAACATTTTCAGGTATATTTAGGTTTTCTAAAGTATGGAAAACTGCACTAGAAATTTCATTGGATCCTTTTGGCCTCTCTGTTTCATACCAATAGTAACTGAAAACGTTTTCAGTTGTCAATTTACTTTTAGAGTTGCCAATAACAACTATGAAATTATAAAAATTAAATTGCCTGCTAAAATAGGCTGATTGATCAGGTAGTTTTGGGAGGCAATGATTTTTCTGACAGTCAAAAGATAGTGTCATCACTTCATTGTCGTCATCCTTCAATAATGCATAAAAAGCTTTAGCTTTTAGATTGTGTACTCGTTTAGTTATCATTAGAGACTGTTTTTCTTCATTAGTCTTAGCCACCTTCATATTCTCTAATAGTTCAGTACAACGAGAACATACATCAGTACGTGGGTTTCCAAAACCAATGTTGTAATTTAAATTCAATTCTTTTCTGAAAAATGATTCCTTGACTTTATGTTCTGGCGATGCGTTACTATTATAAAGAAGCCACATTTTTCTAATATTGAGATCACTGCTCAGGTACATTCTTTCGGCTGATTTTCCTCGGCAATAATGTGATTCTCTACATTCGAACGATTGTATGAATGCGTTTATAGCAACACGTTTGCTTTCATTTTCCTGAGATCGGTGATCACCACCTCGAGTTTCTTTTGCTAATGCGCCGGAAGAATTGTGTGATCTTCGTAAGACTCCCCAAATCCTATCTTTTTTTATATTTAGAATAGACATAAATGCTTCTTTACAGACACGCACATTTTTTTTGTCAGATTTTTTGTAAAGATAATAGGTTATACTCATATTTTTCAAGCACCCAGTACCATCTTTAGGGCGATGTCTTTGAACATTTTTTGTCACACAGTTCTTCAAAATAAAGTTATCTTGGTGTATTTTATTTTTTTTAAAGTAAAAATGCTTATGTATATTCATTAAGTCACCCATTAACAATGAGCCGCACTTCAAACTTTTCGTATTATGTCTACACTTTGGAAAAACAGGCAAATCATGAGGCGTGTACCTGAAAAATAAATATTGATACTCAAACTCAAGTCAAAACTAAACATTCAAACTTACAAACTTTTATATCTACCTATTATTATTTATAATGTAAAGTATGTATGTTTGTAAGTTTCAAACTTTTATATTAATAGAAAAAAATAAAAATTATATTAATAACATCATACATTTTATTGTCCTCGTAAAAATAAATAACCAAAGTAGGTACAAATATACAAATCGATACCAGAAATTTCAACACATACCAGAAATTTCAAGACATGGACAGGCCTGTCCTTTACGACAATTGAAATTTCTGGTATCGAAATATTCACATATTTTATAATATTAATAGGATCGTAAAGTAAATAATTCAAAAAATATATATAAGGATATGTAGGTATATACTTGTTGAACACTGTCAACACGTCTATACAGGAAACACTCTGTATAGCCTATACTAGCCATAGTAACCGACCATACTTTTAACGTACCTTTGTTCTTTCAGTTTATTCTTTTTCCATAAATCTGGCTGACTTTTTCGTTTTCTTCCTTTATTAGGAGCTGCTTTTTCTACTTTCTTTGTCATTTCTTCCATAATTTTAACTAAAATTTGCAATTTTAAGTAGCACAACAACCAAAGCTTTCTCACTGAATCGCCATCTTACACGCTGTGGAATAGCGCATCGTGATTGGTCGAAAACGGACTTAGCGGTTATTGTACCTAAATGTATAGTGGAGCTGGCGGATTTTGGAAACAACTAAAAAGTTTAAGTCAAATTTATTTGGGATTTAGCGGTTCTTGGCATACAATTTATTTGGATGATCGATTCAAAAGTCCATAGACTATGTGGAACCATCGACAGTCATATTTTTTTATTAAAGTGGAGTTAGCGGGTATTGGAACTATATGACTCACATTATGTTCAACTTTAAGTTTTTTGATTAATACTTGAATTGCTTCCAATGACCATAACCAATTAATAAAAGTGGGGACTGATGTGTCTGCTCTCCCGGCAGAAGCTACAAATTTCATCGACTTGAAGATTTTAATTGCCTTTTCCCGTTGTTCGTGGTGCTCAGAATTTGGGGTAAATGTGCCTAATAGTGGTTTAGCGTGATAATTCTTCTTATAGCTTCCATTTACAGAATCGAATACGTCATCAATAAATCATAGCAGTGAAACAGTGTCATCGCATTCTGTTGGAAGCACACCAAGACCTGAAAAGGAAACATTAATTATAATAAAAATATGTAACTTAAACGCTTAATCTGGTATTATTTTTTACAATTTCAATTGCAAACTATGGATAAATTTTTAAAACAACATGCCAATATTTAAAAAAATCCTTATTGGCAATTTAATTCTATACCTACTCTCTTACAGTAGTCTTTTCACAAGAAAAAAACTGGTAATTTAATGCTTGCCCTTTTGACTCTGGGCTTAAATGCATGTTTTGTGAATTATGAAAGCTATTTATACCCTATCTAAAATTAATATTTGTGGGTTCGTTCGCTCGTTACTTCTTGATTATTCTCTTTTGACAAAAATGATTAATAAATGATACTATTATTATCATGAGGTTACGACCGCATCGACTTCTTGTACATTTCCGTGCCCAGGTTCATAATATTTTTGTGTTATTTCTGTAATTTGTCTTGCCTCTGCGGACTGCAAAAAAATTATAATTGTTGCACTCATACGAATTTCTGGTCTGGGGCGGGCACACATGAGTCGAATCATAAAATGAGTTTGGTTACAGTATCGGGTTAATCTTGAACTAGTTTTTAAAATTTTTATTAATGCGTTTGTTGCTAATTTAGTAACATTGCAATGAACCGTCAAACTATACACAGTCAATTTGTTAGTGTAAAAAAAGCAGGAAACGTTGATTTTGCAAGAGAAAAAATATTCTCTAACTCAAATATAATGACAGCGGTTGTATCATTTAACTGCCTGTCTTTTTCTCTTACCGCGTTCCTTCCAGTTTTCGTTTTATATGATCTCCGTGTTTAATCACTTGTTCATGTTCATAAAACTATACACAGTCAATTTGCTAGTGTAAAAAAAGCAGGAAACGTTGATTTTGCAAGAGAAAAAAATATTCTCTAACTCAAATATAATGACAGCGGTTGTGTCATTTAACTGCCTGTCTTTTTCTCTTACCGCGTTCCCTTCCAGTTTTCGTTTTATATGATCTTCGTATTTAATCACTTGTTCATGTTCATAAAACTATACACAGTCAATTTGTTAGTGTAAAAAAAGCAGGAACGTTGGTTATGCAAGAGAAAAAACATTCTCTAACTCAAATATGTTATAACGACAGCGGTTGTATCATTTAACTGCCTGTCTTTTTCTCTTACCGCGTTCCCTTCCAGCACAGAGTACATTGAATATGCCTTCCAGTTTTTGTTTTATATGCTCTTCGTATTTAAGCACTTGTTCATGTTCATAAAACATAAACAATGGTATCCCTACCACGTAAGCTGGCAACCCCAGCGGCCATTGACCTCTTCCACCGCGCCTTGCAAGGAAAAAACACACCTGTCAAACCAAACACCTTCGTAAAATAATTATTAAAATTACTAATTTAAAGCAGTTTTGTGTTTATTTTGCAACACAAATTGGTGCCGAAATTTTGCAACACAGAACTTGAATTTTTCTGTGTGTTAAATTCCCAACAAGCATCACAAGCATCCTTTTTTAGACGATGATACGATAAATTAAATATCTCGTAAAAACAATTACGGTAAATGTTTTCTTAAACTGGTTCTTTATTTGACTCCACATAAAGCGAATACATGTTGGTGATAGACAGATTTTGGTCAAGGTACTGACTACTAATGACGTTTTGTATTTGCTCTACAAGTGTAATTTTTGAATGAGGAATAACTTTATATGCTGAACTACTTCATCCATTTTATTTTCGCCTGTTTGTTTCTTTAAGTATTTTCCTTTAGAGGGCGTAGAAACCATTTTTTGAAGTTTCTTGTAGAAATAATAAATCCTTTTTGCGCAATATGATGCAACTTGCGTTGTCACTTTGGCCCCGTGTCCTATCAGGGAGACAGCATCAAGACTGGGGGCCGCAGCAGAAACAGCTGGAAACGGCAAGCGGCGCAAGTATGCCTCTCTTATCGAGAGTTTCATGCGTTTACGTTTAGTTGGCAACGTATTAACTTCTACGCCTTCCCTCCGTTCAGCCTAGTGACTAGAGTATTGGAAAAAATAGTTACTGACAGAGCCAAAGGTATTCTAGTGATACCCTACTGGCCATCACAGCCATGGTAGCCCTTGTGGTCCAGACTTGTTATATCTGAAAAGATAATTTTTGGTCCTGACAAACACTTGTTACATTCGCCTTTCTGAACCTGCCATCTTGGACATCTTTTGTCAATCCATTCGTCAAAATGTGAGTCCATCTTGATGCAATATCCTTATGCAATTTTTGTCCGATTTTTTTTGACTTGTGGGATCCTCGCCAAGTAGGTCTAAAATTTCAGGTTCCAATGATGGTACATTATCGTCATCAGAGGGCTTCGCAAGGCCGTTCTCTGAATCTACTGGTGGTTCATGTGGGTCGGCCTGCGTTAGTGGTGTGCCCTCTGTGGACGCCGCCGCGACCGACGTGCGCCCCGTATAATAATATATTTGTTGGCAGAGCAGTATTTTAATTATAACAGGATGCACATTAAACAAAACGGAAATACGCCACCTAGTGGCAAGAACACAGCATTGTATTTTCCCGGCGCGCTTTTACAGAGATCAGGACGTGGTCTGTTTATTTGAGCAGCCTGACTCAAAACTCACTTCTTAGTTGGCTCGCAGGGTAGTAAGACGTGTTTTGAAAGGTCTGAATGTTGTGGAAAGTGAATGTGAGTCTGTGGGTGACGATATAGTGTGTGTTGGCAAGCTGTTTATCTGGTAAGTCCACTTGTATCGTTCCAATTTGTATTAGACGAGTGATTGTTGTAGTCGATGTTGATTTAACTAATATAGGTCGTAATAGCTAGGTTAGCTGGTTGGTCTGGGTACCGGTATGGGGACATGGTGAAGCCGGTAGCTAGGTAGGGACTTAGCTAGTGTTAGTTAGCATTGTCTAGTCTCATAAGAGACGTTGTTGTCATGACTCATTATTGTTGACGGTAGGTATAGTTGAGGGTAGTTGGTGTTATCTCTCGTAGTAGTGCAAGAAATGTTAGTGCGCCCACGAAGGCTCGGTTAATCTAATATGTTGTAATCCTGACTTATCCGCGTTAATCATTATCATCATTATCTTCTAGGAAAGGCTTACAGTCTTTCCTACATATTTATGGTGCGATATATATCCTCTACACGTTTTACGTGTGTGAAACCTTCGACACTTCAACTTATTTAAGTGATAAGGAACATAGTATCCTCTACACGACTCGCGTAGAGTAGCGAGCCTCAACACTGTTCAAGTGGAGCGATTATAATAATCACCATATCTATCCTCTACACGATTTACGTGGAGTAAATATGCAAATAATTGTACTGATGTAGGTAGTCATCGTCTCGTGTTTTATAGTTAAATATTTTTAATGATTTGAAACGATAAACATAAAACAGGGTAGATGTAGCATATCGGTAATCATGTTCTAACAGATTTCATAATTAATCTAAGTATGAAATAAATAAACAGGAAATACAAATTTACCTTCATATTCGCGGTGATCACTTTTTGATTCTGTTGACGACGTTCTATATCGTCGCCGATTCCTTTTGGACGCGATCTTCTTTATTTTCTCAAAATATCCTCGTAATCGTAATCACGCTGCTTTCGTTTTCCCATTATAATGTAATATTTAAACACTTAACGATAAAAAACACTGTAGATAATATTTAAACACCGTGTGCCGTTTAAATATTATCTATAAACACAACACAAAAACATGTAAATGAAACAAAATGGCGCAGACGCGTGGTTGCCTGTATTGGGTAGGCGCGGGAACGAGACAGCAAATTTTCAGGAGACGATATAGCTTTGAATGTGTGACAGAGATAGCACCATTTCATGGTCTGCTGCAAGTAAAGCTAGCCACAGATGATACGTCAGTTTGGAATGCTTCCAAATGGACGTACTCCAGATTAGCTAGCCACTGACGATACGTCTGTTTGGACGTACGCTCCGTCACTTCAAACTTCGTCTGTCTGTCTGTCTGTATGTCTGCTAGCTTTCACGCAATTTTGATGAAAATTGATAGGTACAGAGTTAGTTTACATCCCTATACATCCCTACTGTTTATCCCGGAAAATCGAAGAGTTCTCACGGGACACCTAATCCATCCAACACCAAAAGGCCCATCTGTTTAACCGATTTATATGAAACTAGAGGATGCCCGCGACTACGTCCGCGTGGATTTAGGTTTTTGAAAATCCTGTGGGAACTCTTGATTTTCCGGGATGATAATTTGCCTATGTCAATTTCCGAGATGCAAGCTACCTCTGGACCAAATTTCATATAAATCGGTTAGACGGATGGGTCTTTGAGAATCCCGGGGGAACTCTTTGATTTTACGGAATAAAAAATCTATGTCATTTCCCGGGATGTAAGCTAACTCTGAACCAAATTTCATCAAAATCGGTCAAACTGTTGGGCCATTGGATAGACTGACAGACAGACACACTTATAATATTTATAATATTAGTATGGATATGGATTTTGTACAGAGGTAGCTTGCTTGAGATGTAACGATAACACAGGACAACAACAATGAAAATTTGGTCTTCCTCTTTTAATCTGTTTGAAAACATCACCCCCAGAGTCTTTGACGACGACGTTATACCCATCAGGTGGTTTAGTAGAGGAAATCTTGTCAAGACCAAGATTCACAATGTTTATTTGCTCCTCAATGACACGTGAAGCCGCCGCGAACGCGTGTGGATGGTATAATTCATGCTTAAATTTTAGCTCAAGCTCTGGAAAAGTCTCAATCAGTACCGCCTCTTCTTCCGCGGTCAGTTTATGTACTATGGTGAGCGAGTCATTCTTATAAGTAGGATCAACCAAACGCTTAGCGTCGTGCAGGATCGAATTCCTAACCATTTCACATAATGCACTATCTCCTAACCCAAGATCTCTTGATTTAACTTTCGCGACTTCAGCCTGGTAATCCAGACCCGCCTTCTGACACAACGCAGGAATGGCTGAATGTGGTATATCACATACCCCTCCGATCCTGTAATTTAGATGTCTATAAATATTATAAACGTCTTCAAGAGTCATTTTATACGAACCTCTTTTAACATGCACCGTACCCGGTCCAGATATATTAGGACGTTTCACAATAGTGTCACTATCAACAACTTTACTCAATAAATCAAAAACTTCATTAATTTTTGGAAAAGGACCAAAATGTTCGGCGATGTTAAGACGATGGTTAACAGTAAAATTTAAATCAAAAAAATATATTAAATAACAATAACCATTTTTTGTGTAAATATAATTGTTTATCAAAACAAACTTACCTGCGTCCATGCAGTGGATATCACTGTAGATACGTAGACACACCTGTTTTGGTCGCATTTTTAGTCCACTTCAGGCGAGAAGATGAACACGCTATAAGATCGTTCTCAGGCGAGAGAAACGATCAAAGTCTTACCCAGGCGAGGGTAAAGACTTCAACAATGACAACTTACTTATTACTCGCGAAGCGAATAACAACAGTTGAAACTGCTTATACATATAACGTTTATTAAATTGTTAATTACTTTACCGCTTTCTGCCGCAGATTCATTTAAACTTTGTGTTCTGCTTTCAAAAAACTTTTTTGTGACATTTATTACCTTCACTCCGGGGAATATTATCACTGTTACAACATCTGTTAACTCCACATCTGTTTGCTCAACAAGAGCAGCTTCCGGTACCGGGTCTGTAGCATACTATCATAAGATAGTCGATGTTAAAAAAGGATCTATGGTCGGAACTCTCTCGTCCCGAGAGTCCAGAGTATATAAAAATGTCCAAAATATTAAGAATTAAGATACTTTAAGTAAAGTGAGTAAAATAAAATACGCGTTTGTGGAAATGGTTCTTTTATTTGCTTAAACAGTTACATAATTGATTGGTGTGATATATGGTTAATTATGATACATGGCGCAGTCTTTGTTGACCTACGTACAGGCGCGGATCCAGCCCTAAAATAATGTTGTGGGCACAGCCTCCCGAAAATCGGTCAAATGTGAGTCGGAGTATGAACTCGCTCATGATCTTTGTAGAAATGCACACAAAGCAGTCGTTTACAAAATATATGACGCGCTGAACAAGATTTTATACAATTTACAGTACAATGTATAGCAATTTACAATTTATATCCCTACACAGAAAGCTAAATCTATATCTAAATTTGTAGCAAAGATCTTCCACGATTTTCCCTAATGCTTTGCCTGTTAACTGTAATTCTTTTGTGCCATCTGAGCTATCTCCCTCTTCATAATGAAGTATTTCATAAGCGTTGCAAAATCATACAAAATCTTCCATAATAACACCATGTTCGGTATGAGAAATATCGGTAGTCTCGTCAAAAATAATAGCGAAAAAGTGTGCTTTTTTTCACGTTTCGCAAAATAGATTCCTGAATCTTATCTTTACAAATGTCTATAAGTTCGTTTTGTACAGTTTTGCTGATGTAAGTCGCCGTAGAACTTGTTGATGATAAATGGCGTTCGAGAACTGCGTCGCCTGCATCTATTCTATATTTCAACAGAGCTCGAAAATTTCCTTCTGAAGAGGAGACGTCACTACGATCGGTGTTCGTACTAGAAATCTGGCCATCGTCTCTGTGGCCGCGCAATGGTATATTTTGACGACCACACAATATTCTAGATTTTATAATTGTTCATAAACGATCTCTGTTTTCATCCACTTGAGCTATTTTTTGAGTAGAAATCTGGTTAGCAATATCAACCTCAGATTTATGATAACATGTCAAAAAAAACCCGCTTTCAACAGCTATCTTGTGGTAATGATTACGTTGATGTTGCAGTAATAACCCGCCTTCACCTAATAAGTTGTTAAAGGCTTTCAATGGTTCTTTCACGAGACGTCCAGGGTTCGATCTGACAAAATTAGTGGCAGGGCAGATAGAGTGATAAATAAGGCACAATCGTTCCTAATAAATAAAATTGAAGTGTCTGTCTGTTATTGTGTCTGTCTGTCTGTATTGTCTGTGTTATTTCGAAATAACTACCTCAAATTAAGTTCATATGGTTATTTGAACTGTACCATAACTGAACACACACACGTTTTGACACAACAGTTGAAACTGCTTATATAACGTTTATGAAATTGTTAATTACTTTACCGCTTTCTGCCGCAGATTCATTTAAACTTTGTGTTCTGCTTTCAAAAAACTTTTTTGTGACATTTATTACCTTCACTCCGGGGAATATTATCACTGTTAATAACATCTGTTAACTCCACATCTGTTTGCTCAACAAGAGCAGCTTCCAGTAACGGGTCTGTAGCATACTATGGTAAGAAAAGATCTATGGTCGGAACTCTCTCTTGTCGTCTCGTCTCTTTAAGTTTTAAGGATTTTAAAAACAATTGTTCCTCAAAATATTAAACTACTTGCAAAAAATAATGAAAATCTTATATTTAAGTATTGTAAAGAGATTAATATTTATGACAAAGTTCAATTTACGATCCTGAAAGAACAATTTTTTAATTTAGCCATGCAAAAGGAAGTTATTAACAAAATTCAGACACGCAAAGTAACTCAAAAAAAACTAGTTACCATCTCTGCAAAAAATAAATATGGTGAGCGCACCAGCGCGTACATGATCCCTCGCCTAATAAATAGTTTAGATAATACTTTTAGGTCAGGACTAACCGAATTTAACTTTAAACACAAGTTCAAATCATACTTTCAAAACAAATATTAACAATTCCCATTTTTGAAAAATTAAATATAACAAATTATTATCTTGTAACGCTCCCTAGTGCTAGTGCTTCTATACATAATGTATATATTATTTATGGAAGCACTATACCCAAAATCGATTAATGGACGGAATGATAAGCAACATACTAAACCTTAGTGGTTTTTTTTGTTGTGTTAAAAGTATTTGTAAAATGTTCAATATTTGATAGTTAATAAAAAAAAAAAAAAAGTATATAAAATGTCCAAAATGTTAGGAATTAACATACTTTAAGGAAAGTGAGTAAAATAAAATACGAGTTTGTGAAAATGGTTCTTTTATTTGCTTAAACAGTTACATAATTGATTCATGTGATACAATGTGATACATGGCGATCTGCGTATAAAAGCAAAATGGCGGTTTCGTGTACCACAGAAATTGGATGTGCTAAGGAAGTTGCCTGAGAATTGGAATTTTTTCGAACGGAATGTGTACATTTAATATATTTAAGACGCGGGTATTAATAAAACCGATAGTCAGAGAAAAATTGCGATGCTTATAAATATAATTGGTGAAAAGGGCGTAATTTTCTTTTTAATTTTTGCCTTGCTAAAAGATGCTACTACTAACGATCAAGTAATTCAGTTGTTCAGAGACAGATTGTAGAAAAAGAAGAAAAGAACATTAGGGTGTGTTTAGATCTACGTGATTTGAATAAATGAATTAGGGGTTAAAGTATGAAATTGCCGATTTGTACTGAAAAATAAAAATTAGTTTTTTTAAAATTTAACATATTTATTATCAAAATAATTACCATTATTATCTATACATTGCTGCCATCTAATAGGAAGCTCATTTATGCCTTTGCGATAGAACTCTGGTGATCTAGATTCGACAAACTGTGTGGAAAGCATTTTGCACTGCCTCCTGAGAAGAAAACTTTTTATCACGCAGAAAATTGTCCAAATCACGAAAAAAATGGTAGTCCGTTGGAGCAAGATCTGGCGAATACGGAGGGTGACGAATGGTTTCTAATTGCAGTTCCTGTAGAGTTAAAACGGTTTCTCCTGCTGTATGAGGTCTCGCGTTATCATGGAGCAATAATGGTGAAGATCGATTCATAAGTCGGGGCTGTTTTACTGCTAGTTTCGCTATCATTGTTCGGAGTTCGGCGCAGTAGACATCTGCCGTTATTGCTTGACCAGATCGGAGAAAGCTATAGTGAATAACACCACGCTGAGACCACCAAACAGTTACCATTACCTTTTTATTGGTAAGCTTTGCTTTAGGACACTGTTGCGGCGTTTGACCTGTGTGCCGAGTGGGAGTTTCACAAAATTATTAGAATGACTTCACTACTGCGTTAATCGAGCTAACCTCAAGCGCATCGAGAATCGCGAGCAAGCGAGTGTGAGTTACCACCGAAGCTAACCAGCCCATACGCGTGTACTCACCGTGAATGGCGTTTATTATTTTTGTAATGTTGGCGTCGTGATATAAACCAACCAAATTTAGAATGAAATTTCTATGAAGTGATTGTATGGAAGCAGCTGTCTATTAAAATTAAGCTGGTTATATCTACTGTCTATGTTTATGTTTTGAAATCATCGTCTTTGTAGGTAGGTAGGTATAGTGGTTACGTCATCATTATGTATTAAAAATTAAGACAATTTGATTTCATTATTTAAAAACCGGTCAAGTGCGAGTCGGACTCGCACACGAAGGCTTTCGCATCATCGTACAAGATATTTTAATAATTTTATGAGCAAAACTGTGAGTTAATACCAACAGCGCCATCTATATGTGATATAGAAAAATAATTATGTTTATGTTTATGTCTTCATCTTCCTTTCAAGTTACTTCTTCACATAATACAAATAAATAAACAAATAAACAAACGCGGCGCGTACTCTCCTAATTAATATTTAACATAACATGCTTGCGAGAATTTTTCATAATACTTATAATATTCATCAAACTTATTTCTTTCAATAAGTATTTCACTAACATTCAACTTTTCATAAAAATTCTAGGTCTTTCACTAACACCAGCGCGGTAGATAATGATCAAGAGTCTAGACAAATATATAGTTGAATGAGGAGGTACTAAATATGCGCAAAACATCGCGTCCAAATAAATAAATAACAATCATCTTCCTACGTCAGTATGTCTCATTCCAAAATAATTATTGTATATTTTATACCTAGCACTTCTACAGCCGAAGGGTGATCAAGCCTTTGGTTTGCAGAGTCCTAATTTGTCAAAGCCGAATAAAGTCTTAAATCGTCAAAACAAACACGAAACTAGACGAAAAACGTCTGTAAGGAAAAATTCTCCTTATTTCATATTCATTTCCTTGTATTTGCAAATTGCATCTCGAGCAAAACCATTGTCTCGTAGAACAATACAAAATATTCGGGTACGCGTGTGTCGTTGACCACGCGATGACACCGTTATAATTCTCTGAATTATTATATTTCGATTTTAACACCGAATATTTACGAAAGAAGTAAGGACCTATTCATTTATTAATTATCCATTATTATTTTAAACTATCCTACACACTATATAAAATCTTACAAATAAAGCACGAATGGAACTTATTAGTAGATAGTTGAGCAAGTATTATTTATTATTATAAAACCAATATTCACATAACCTACGTACAAAATTAAATTATCTACCCAAAAAAATTACAATACCTACACATTCTACCTATTTGCCCATTATGAGAGATAAATTGCACTTACTTTAACTATTAGCGACGCATTTTATTAATCAATTTCGTGACCGCCGTGTAGTCGCCGTCGTCGTCAGGACTGGTTTTGGTCATCAGGTCCGGAGGT
Source organism: Maniola hyperantus (assembly GCF_902806685.2). Taxonomy (NCBI): domain Eukaryota; kingdom Metazoa; phylum Arthropoda; class Insecta; order Lepidoptera; family Nymphalidae; genus Maniola; species Maniola hyperantus. Next base: position 5,400,303 of record NC_048557.2, read on the forward strand.
CTGGAGTCTGCGCCTCTTCTTTCTTCTTGGTGGGCCGGGAAAACCCTGGACTCCTCGAACTGGGCCGGGAATACCCTGGACACCTCCTAGTTGTGGCCGGGATAACCCTGGACGCACGATGATGCTGGGCCGATCAATGAAGCTTGAGATGTCTTCTGTTCATTAGGGATTCATTTTTGGGCTTATTTCTTGATATTAATAGTGTTTCTTGATTTTTAATACAGGACGTGGAATTATTTTCTTCTTTTTGTTCTAATTGAGTCTTGAATCTTGATATTCTTTTGAAAATTGTGTAGTCTTCTTCTTGATCTTCACTTAGATTAGGCATGCACCGACTGGCAAGGGTCGCCATGAGATATGTTGTGGCCGTATGGTAATAATTAAATGCGGCAACGGAGAAAGATGTTTATTGAGAGCCGGCTTATGATCTACTCCCCTTATGGACTAACAATACCAATAAATATTATAATTCCTCAAAACGCACATAACTCCTTTTAAAGTAAGAGATGCGTGCGCGGGATTGAACCCCGGATCCACGAACTAGGAGAGCAACATCTTCACCCTAAGCTATCACCGCTTAAATGAAAATAAATGTCTTTATTATTAGTTCTCACCCTACTCTCACTGTAAAAATCTATGTGACAACTTATCGAACGCGTTAGCGTCATGTTTACTCGATTTACTTCGCGAGTTGTCCAAATCTGTGACTCACACTCACATAATTATTGAATCGACCAATCACGTGCGCTCACGTTGACACTTTCGAATGCGAGTCGGTAAACAATAGTCGGTCCCGAGGACGTAAAAAACTCGCACTCACTAATTATGTTTCCCCTTCTTGTCACTAGATGGCGCTGTTTCAATTCTATACAAATCGAAGTTAACTTTTACGCGATCGAATAGGTAGGAAATCTCCCACTAGGCACACTGGGGTCAGCCATTGCATTTTCCGCTTACGAATCCATTTTCCATCACATGTCACAATTCGATCCAATATTCCTTCATTTCTGTATCGATTCAACAAGGCAACGCAAGTTTCAACACGCGTTTCTTTCTGCAGATCAGTCAAATCATGAGGCACCCATTTTTCATATTTTTTTATTTTATTGATTTGACGCAAATGTCAATATTGTTGGTAAGGTAACGTTAAACCATGCCGCTAATTCCTGGGTAGTTTGGCTCGGATCGGCTTCCACCATCTCTTTCAAATCATTGTTATTCACCTGTGTGGCCGGTCTTCCACGTGGTTCGTTCTTCAAATCGAAGTTTCCATCACGAAAGCGTTTAAACCAAAATCGCAAAGTGCGTTCATTAGCAGTCCCCTCTCCAAACGCAACATTAATATTGCGAGCTGTTTCTGCCGCGTTAGTTTCGCGTCGGAACTCTTATTCAAACATCACACGAATTTTCGAAGTATCCATCTTTATTTTCTAAGCTGAATAAAAAAACAACTGAAAGTTGATAATCGAATGTTGCACATTTTTTAAAAGAAGAACTACATACATAGGTACCGTATGAAAAAAGTTTCACTCACAAATCTCAAACCATGAATGTTCTATGTCAATTCGAAGTACCTATTACAATAAAACGGCAATTTTATACTTTAACCCCTATTATTTTGAAAAAATATTTTGAGATAACCACTATTAATGATCTGAAAGCTAAGATTGGTAATGCGAAATATATTTCAGTGTTGGATTGAAAATAATACTTTTGGCAAATTGGACTTGCAGAGTCCAGTAGAAAAATCTGTACTTCTTCCACTGCATTTGGAACTTATCACTTAACGTGTTACCTTTTGGTCTTGATATTTATGCTGAAATTTAACTTATTTTAAAGGGATTGACAATGTGTTTATTTTCTATTGAAGATATCTTGGTTTTTGGACATACATGGGAGGAACATGATGTGAATCTAAAAAAAGTTTAACTAGGGCTAGCCAGTTCAATATAAAATTCAATTCAGAAAAAAAATATTTACCAAAAGTTGTTAAATATTTAGGCCATGAAATGCGAAAATGAATGGTAATGCGAAATATATTTCAGTGTTGGATTGAAAATAATACTTTTGGCAAATTGGACTTGCAGAGTCCAGTAGAAAAATCTGTACTTCTTCCACTGCATTTAGAACTTATCACTTTAACGTGTTACCGTTTGGTCTTGACATTTATGCTGAAATCTAACTTATTTTAACAATAAGAACATAGCCAGTACTCTACAAATATGAGATCCGGCATGCTGAAGGTGCTCGATGCTCAGTCCATCATGACCCGGAGACTTGCCTCTAGATATTTGAGTTATTGATCTATATACATCCTTCGCAAGGAATGAAGTCCCAACCACCTGTCTATTCATGTCATTCATTCAGCAATAATGAATATTGAAAAAAAAAATGAAAAAATGTATTAAAATATCTGATACGATGGTACGGAGTCCGTCGTGTGCGACTCCGGCTCGCACTGGACCTTTTTATTTTAATTATTTATAAAGATAAAAATACTAAACCAGTTGTTTTTTTTCCAAATAATATTTCGTGTGTAAGATCATAATATAGATATAGGTATTATTTTTCGTCTTTAGTGGTGGTAGTATTCAGAGAAAATATGAAAAGTATGAAAATTTTATCGAACGCTGCCTGGAAACTTCTTCATTAATCTGGTTTTATAATATTAAATAAATCTACACTTATTCATAAAATATTCTAAAAATGTGGACCCCAAAGGGGTAGAATGCGCCCCACCCCGCGCCTTCCTGTGAGTGCCGACTTCCTGACCAATGCACATCTCCACCACAATAATAGCATATGAATTATAAAGATTGGAAATTGATGAATGAAAAAAAAATGATTTTATCTCCAAATAACGCTTGGACATAAAGTCATATACACAAATAATAATTTATTTAGCATGCAATAATAAAAAATCATGCAATAATAAACAAGCATATAATACATATATATTATATATATATATATATATATATATATATATATATATATATATATATATAAGCAAGAACTACATAAATAAACAATACCCATTCAGTGACGCAGGATAACGGAATCTGAAAATGATCTAAAACAACGGCAGTAAATGAGAGAATCTGAAAAAATATCAACAAATCAGTAAGAAATATAGTTACAACAATAATTATTAAATCAAGCTACCTACGAATACTAAAGGCATTAAATAAACAGTTGACCCGCCTCAATTTCGCAACGGACTAATAGGGAAATTTTCAAAAATATATGAATCAAGTTACCATTTACAAATTATTATAGAAGATTACCTATGCAATTTATTGGTATACTTAGAGCTTCTAAAACGATTGAAAAGCGTTGATAGAAATCCAAATAAAACACAAATAACTACGACTTATTGCGAATTGAATACCGAAAGTGTTCCTTTATAGTTGGCAATTAGTACCTATGGTATTCACGAAAGCATTTATACATAGCCCAGGTTTTTTGATGCAAAGGGGACAATAAAATACGGTGGATTTTCGTTTGACGACAGGTATGGCTACACTTTATTGTAAAATAACATCACTACTTTATCGTCTTTCGTGTAAAACAATTATTTTCAAGATATCTTGTGTAGTTAATGAGTTACATCGTAATTTATGAACAAGGTAACCGCGGCCGCCATATTGGTGCCGTACTTCGCCTGGGCCTAGGGTTGTCACTAAAATCTTCATAAATTCATTCGTTCCATTATGAGTTAACAATTGACAATATTGGCCAATTATAATCGAATATTAAAATAACAATTTATTTATAAACATGTAGATATTTATTTTACAATTATTACTAAAAAAAGATGAACTTTAATAATACACGAAAAATTGTGATGTTTTTTATGAAATAATTATATTTGAATGCTGAGTAAAATAGGTGTTGACTGTTTGGCTGATTTTACTTTTATAAAATCAGATCTAACCTTAGTATACAGTAATAAAATAAATAAATATGGAATTATTGCAGGTTTTCACAATGGGTAGAAGAGCAAAAATTAATGTTACAAAAAAGAAGCGCCAGTATACTAGTCAACATGATATGTCTATGGTTGAAATAGCTTTAGAATTAATGAGAAATAAGAAATTATCGTCATATGAAGCGGAGAAAACGTTTGGTATCCCGCGAAGAACACTTTTAGATAAGTTACACAAAAAGCATCCACAAAATCCTGGAGCTAAAAGGCGTCTTACAGAAGACGATGAAAATAACATTGTGAGAGTTTTAATAGCCGCTGGTGACTTCGGCAGCCCCTTGACACTTTTAGATTTAAGAATTGTAGTTAAAAATTATTTGGAAGCAAATGGCAGGAAGGATATATTTGATAACAAGCTTCCTGGTAGAAAATGGGTATATTCATTTTTAAAGCGACATAAAACTGAGCTCACTATTCGTTCTACTCAAAACATAAAAAGGAGTCGTGCAGAAAAAAATACAGAAGAAATTTCTGAATATTTTGAAAATCTCAGAATTTCCTTAGATGGAGTACCTAAAGAAAACCTGGTTAATTATGATGAAACCAACTTTACAGATAATCCAGGTGCACAACGCTGCGTATTTAGGAAAGGTGTAAAATACCCGGAAAGAGTATTAAACCATAGCAAAGGTGCCATTTCAGTTATGTTTGCCATCACTGCTGCTGGTACCACCTTACCACCATATGTTGTCTATAGAGCTCAAAATTTATACAGCCAGTGGACCATAAATGGGCCGAAGGGTGCACGATATAACCGCTCTTCGTCAGGGTGGTTCGATACTGTAATTTTCGAAGACTGGTTTCAAACAATAATTCTACCCTGGGCAAGAACTAAATCTGGTCCAAAAGTCGTTATAGGAGATAATTTAGCATCACACATTAATCCTAAGATTGTTAAAATCTGCGAAGAAAACAACATCCGTTTCGTGTTTCTGCCTCCAAACTCGTCTCATCTGACTCAACCTTTAGACGTTTGTTACTTCGGCCCATTGAAAAAAATTTGGCGAAATATTTTGACAGATTACAAGATTCGAAATCCAGCCGAAACAAGCGTCAACAAATCGCATTTCCCGGATTTGCTAAATAAAGTCATGAACGAACTCAACTCAAAGAAAACACACAACATAAACAGTGCATTCAAGGCCACTGGTATATACCCCTTTGATCCAAACCAGGTTGTAAAACGTCTACCAGACTCTAAACCTCAAAACAATAATTATAGCATAGACAACGCACTTCTGGACTATTTAAAAGAAAATCGGGCACCAAATCCGTTAAAAAAAGTGAGAAGCAAGAAACTTAACGTACCTGCTGGAAAGTCAGTGACAAATGCGGACTTTAAATACGGAGTGAAACTTGACTTTCAGATCAAAAAGCAAGGAACATCTAAATGTAATCCTAAAACATCTACCAACGATAGTAATGTTATCGTTACATCAAACATCTCTCTCTCAACAAGAACACCCGTGAAAACCACCGATTCCACAAATCTTGAAGCAGGTTCTTCACCGAAAAATCTACAATCGGAGATCAAAACTTTAAACACAACCCCAAAAAAACAAATTCAGACAAATATTTTGTCATTACCTGGAACATCCAAAGATTGTATATTACATTATTACAACAGCCCAACTAAAATTTTTTCTTACGATTCTACAGAGATTAATGTTACTCCACTTCAAAATAGAAATTTAAATAATGTAGATTCGGATGACAGTAACCGAACATATATCAGTAGATTTTCTTTGTTGGACCCGTCTGATGATTCAAACTTCCAGCTGTCTGGAGATGATGACTACGAGGTTCAGGATCATACTTTAGAAGACGATGACTCTGAAGAAATTCCATTTGAAAATAACAAAAAAGACATCAATGTTAATTCTTTTATATTGGTAAAGTTTCAAGTTGAAAAGCGTGTAAAATTTTATGTGGGACAAGTTACAGAGATGCTCAGCCCAGTTAGTTTCCGCGTAAAATTTATGAGACATAAAGGAAAAGGCATTTTTAATTGGCCCGTGGTTGACGATATTTCCGTAGTGTCACTTTCTGACATAGAACTTGTACTTTTAGATGCGAAAGTAGAGCGACGGGGTACCGTGAAACTAAATGCCTCCTATGTTAAGACTTATTCTTTATCGTAATTTTTCACATGTATAAGAAATATATACCTAACTGTGGTCAATTAGTTATATAGATTTTTATTATTATTGGTCATTACTACCTGACTACTTTTATTCATTAGGTAACTACCTAATTTATTATATCAGGCATCTACTCATATTTCTACTTATTTTGTATTTGTAGTCAGGACGTTACGTCATACTCACTTCTTTTTATCTATATTTTACCTAATGTGTACGAAACATGTTCCTACATGAAGAGGTGGTCTTATTAAATTAATAGATATAGACTATGCAACTGATTAATTATAAAACAAACAAAGTAGGTATAATTAAAAAATCTGTTTTTAGTTTCGTAGGTACTGTTTAAGAAAACAAAATGTTGAGATGCTATTTCTGTTGGTATAATATTTTTGTCGAAATTTTCACTAGGTACTTAAGTACTAGAATTATTCTTAATGTGTTCAATAAACAGTTTTTATTTGTTACCGCAACATTGTTGTTTTGTGGACTTCCCTACTAAAATAAGTCAGATTGGCTATGGCACTGCTGTCTGATAAGTATTGATTTAGTATTTTATTATTATTTTGGAAGACTTTGCATTTAAAAATTCATTAAAATTTATAAGGATTTTTACTATTTTTTGATGATTCCTTTCTTTGACAACCCTGAGCAAAATAGAACAAATGTATGGAAACAACTTCAATCTGGTTCCTTACTTCGCCTACTAATCATTTTTTTAAAAATGAACCTTATGTGTTACAGACTATGGTTCAAAATGATTTTGCGGCATAATTTTGGGTCGTTTACTTTTCAGAGACAATTATTATAGACTATAGTAATCATAAAAACCCTGCCAGGCGAAGTTAGGAATAGTGCCCTTACCTCGCCTAGTTATGTTAAAACCGTTTTTGAGGCATTCTAAAAACTGAATTACTTTTCTTTATAGTCTTGATTTGTAGTCATGTATAAAAGCCAGCATATATTAAAAGCCGGACTTGAAATAATAAGTACTATCGAGGCGGGAAGGCAGAAACTGTCAAAAACCAGGCGAAGTAAGGGGATGCGACCGTGTAATAAAAATTTTCTATACCACCTAGTTGACTTTGTATAAGACGGATAATATGATAGCATTTGATCTTTTCTATCAACGCCTTTCATAAATTTATTATATTCTACTATAACTTTTGGTTTCTGTGACACTTGACCGTGTCTATTTCTAGAATTAACAAGATTTGAGTGATGTTCAGTTGAGACCATCAGTACATTCCTTTTGTCTCTATAATTGGTGACGCATACGCCACGTCTATTGTACCTCGTAAGCAATGTACCTCTAGCGGTCTTAGCCCTAGTAATCCTCGGATTCCTAGATCTATTGGCTCTAAGTGTACCTGTAACATGTGTGCTTTTAGCCAATAACTTTTCTGCCAATGTGTGACTATTATAAAAATTGTCCATATAAAGAGAATGCCCTACGTTTAGGTAATCTTCCATAAGCATCATCACTACTTTATCCGCGTGACCTTTGCCCTGAAGCTCAGTGTCATGTGAACCACAATACATAATATGCATTTTCTGCGTTATGCCATTTGCCTTTTGCCTTTAATATATTGCCTGATTTTTAAGCGACCTCGCCAATACTACACTTTCATCTATAGTTAAGTTTTTAGGCGGACAAACTAAACTTTTCATAAGATTGTTAAAAAAATCAATTATTGGTTTGACGAATCGATTAGGATCATTGTTACTGAATGAATAATTAGGGCTAGAAAAAGATAGGTTGCGAAGTATTAATAGAAAGCGGTCCCGGGTCATGAATTTTTTAAAAGCTGAATTAAATAATGGATCCGTGCTCCAGTAATCATTGAGCCTATTCAATTGTATGTGACCCATATGAAAAAGTAATGCCATGAAGACCCGAAATTCATCAGCATTTGTATCTTTCCAATCTTTAGCTCTACTATGGGGGGGTATTGGCTTCTAATAATAAACGTAAGGCATGAGTATTAATGCTTGCTATGAACAATGACATAAATGTGGAGTTAAAAAATAAATCAAAAAAATCTATGGGGGACTCAGCTGGACCAATGTTGAAATGACCAACATTGAGGAATGGAAACGCCCGCAGTGAACCTGTTTCAGTCCATTCCTCCTCTGCTTGGCTAGTACCGCTTTGGTCAGGAATCGATTCTTCTTCGGAAGAACTGACCTCTACGCCCCTACATATGCGCATAAATATTACTGACTAAACTGGTATATTTATAAGAAAGCTCTCGGCACGTAATTGTTATAACTAATAACTTTTATTCTACGACTTTTCGAATGAAGATTTGATTGATGAGTGATGAGATTTTATTTCTATAAAGTGGCATTACACTGTGAATGCAAATACACGTGATCAGCGATCACCATGGCTGTGCCTGTTGCCAAACCGCTGCACAGGGAGTCGAGAGTCGAGACCGTCTACGTACCTACGTGTGGTTTGCGCGGCGTTGCCGATGTTACAAAGTAGTTACACAAGGAGAAAATCTATATAAAATATTGAATATTTGATATTTCACAAAATATAGTTTAAAATAAGTCGAACAAAAGTTTCAATGGTAACAATTACGTACCGAAAGCTTTCTGATATTTGTTATTTAACCCTGTATAAATAAATACGTATAAAACGTAAAATAAACTAAAAAATTAAATATCAAAAAAAATATGAGAATATTAATGGCACATATTTATTAATAATTAACCTCCAAAAATTCGATTTTCTCCAAGCTCCAACCGCTGTCCCTCTCTTGAAACTCACCACATTTGCTTATAATTTTGGCACACGTATCCTAAGTATAATGATAGATCCGATGAATTTTGCAAATGAACATTTCTCGTGTTAAATGTTTTCAAATCTTTTGCAACTTCATCTCCTTTTATTAGAACATACGTGCAAAAAGTTCTAAATTTGCTTTAATATTACTATGTTCTGCACACTCCATTTTCAATAATTGTTTCACTTTGTTGGCAACTGTTTTTAAGTACACGTCCGTGAATGAGCGATCAGCTGATTGCCTGCAACTTCGACATTACAAAATGGGCATTCGTACATTTTGGCGGCTGCGGCGTGAAAAACGATGTTACTCACACGTTGGCGGCGGCTCCACAACTACGATGTAACCAGTTTAGGCAGTTATACATATATACAAGCGGTGTAGCATGTATAATAAAATGTTATAGGATATTTTATTTTCCCCGCATTATTAATTTTTCTTCACATTTTTCGGTATTATTTAAATACTGTATACACGCACCACAATAATTGTGATATTTTCGTTCTGCCTGCATAGTATTTTATGGCGTTTCGTCTGCGAGTGTGAAATGAGTTGATTATTTTCCACTTCGACATTACAAAATTTGCATTCGTACATTTTGAACGTACGCACACAAGTTAAGGAAAAAACTAGTAGGTAGGTAGGTAGCTAACACTGTTATCGCACACTGTCGGCTCGCAACTAAGTTGTATCCCAGTTGTTTGAGGATTATACATATATATCAGACGCGCACCTACAATAGAAGCTGAAAAGCCCAGCATGCGTTGGAAAACATATTCGATGCAGGTCATAAAATATCATAACTCATTCACAACAATAAAATCAGTAATATTACGATAATAAGTTAACAATTTTTCTACCAAGTTTTAATTCCGCGCGTCTTGCGATGTGTCAGATTCGCAAAAGGTCATTGACTGCAATCCGAACTCGCCCGTACTGCGGATGTTCCATCTCGCTCTAATTGTATGAGGCTTTATATGGAGCTTTTTTTGCGCTACTCTAACCTATGAAAATGGTTCCTGCTCGCATTATATCTATAAATAGTAAGTATAGCATATTGTATGGGCCAAAAAGCCTGGCTTGCAGCGACTTACGCATGCGCGAATTTTAAAAGTGCACAGCTATTGGCTATCCATGAGTAGCTGTATTTACAAAGTACTCTGTGGTAGCTGTACTCAACTAATTACTTAGTTTGTTTGTTATGGTGAATATTTACAGGTTATAATAATTATAAAATATTATTTGCAAAATTACTACTAAATTAGTTGTTAATTAAAGTTGCCAACTTACTACGAAGTGAATTAATATTCAGTTGTTTGTTTATTGTGGTGAATATTCAAAGGTTATATTATTTGCAAAATAATCCTGAATTTCGTACAAAATGAGTGTCGACTGTTGATTTATAATTGTTTTCCTTGTGACGATTTAAATTGTGTGTGTTCAAAGATTGATGGCCGAAAACAAGGTAAAGGTTTAAATTTTGAGTAGAAAAAACAGCTTAAGTATAAATAACTTCGTTTTGTAGAAATATCGTTTTGATTTAGTACCTATATAAATAAAATAAGTATTTTTAGGATACCGTACTTAAAAAGTAATTAGGAACCCTTATGGCATCACTTTGTTGTCTGTCTGTTTGTCCGTCGTGTCTGTCAAGAAAACCTATAGGGGTACTTCCCGTTGACCTAGAATCATTAAATTTGTTAGGTAGGTAGGTCTTATAGCACAAGTAAAGGAATAAATACGTAAACTTTGAAGTTATGGGTACATCACAAAAAAAATGTGCAAAATGTCGAAAAAATACGACTGTATTACGGAACCCTCAGTGCACGAGTCTGACCTCTCAAGCAATCGGTTTTTTTCCAAGCCACCGTAAGTATGCCATTGCTGACATGTCTGTTCATTCCGTCTAGGAGTAGTATGCCTTCTGTGTGCTTTGTAGAACTCGCCAAGACTACATATTATGTAAAAGAAGACAGAAGGATAGGATGGATGGGTCATGAACTTACGCTGGGAATGCAGTCAGTTAGTGGTCACGGCACGCGCCTGATATATATATATATATATATATATAGGTATGACATGTAGATGTGTAATTTTGCAATGATACTACTGCGCATAATGTAATAGGAGCGGGATAACATACATTTAATTTCGTCAGGTTATACGGCGGTAAAGGCAGGATGTTGCGGTTTGACGAATAATTTTTAGTAGGAATGATAATAATATTATTATGTTCAAAATATGGTGATGTTGAAAAAAAATAGGTTAATAATTAATAGCATTACATTTTAATTTAATTACGCACGACATTTTATCATAATAACAATGAACAATAAAATATATGTTCTATAGCATAACATTTGAGTTCATTATCTACAATTGATGTTTTATCATGCATATGGTTTACAAACGTGTGAGCATAGCATAATGTTTTCGCATGGTTTTGCTTGAAACGTTTCCTAAAGAATTTCATTCCATTCACATAATAACCTTTGATTTTATGCAAGTGACATAAACGTGAATCGATACAATGCAACAAGTAATTTAAACACAGCTATTCTTCACGATGAATACACATCGATTTCGACTCCCCGTGAATTAGAATGAATTTCTTTTTAATGATTTCATCGTCAGACCAGATTTCAGAGGCGTTCTCCACAATGATTGCATCCCATTCGTTTTTAGTTAGCGTAATTTGATCACCAATGTTAACGGCCACGTCCAATAGCTCCTCATTGGCACTAATTCGACCAGACGGCTTAAGAAATGTGGTTATATGCGATATCACAGAGCTGCAGGTGACGTCATCACCGCCGCCGCCGCCATTCGTAATATGATAGACATTCTTGCAAAGTTCAAAGTGCTGCTGCTGAGGTGATGACGACGCCGGAATCGATGGCGTGTACGAAGGAAATGTGAAGTAGCCACTGTACATCCTACCGCTATGCACGTTAAAAATCAACTATCTGGATATCGGCTTTATCATGCAGTTTTATAAAGCTGTAATTTTTCTAACTGTTTTCGTTAGAACAGTATATTCAAACCTTCAAACAAACCAAGTACCAACCCACCCGTGCATGCCAGTGTTGTACATACGTATTGTGCAGTCATTGGAATGCCGTCGTCAATGGTAGGGTTAAGTTCCTTGGTGTTGCCAAAAGCTCCTCATAAAGTCGACGTGCCTCCGCATTATTGCAGTTACACCTCCCGAGACACATCAACATATTAAAATCCATACTAATATTATAAATGCGAAAGTGTGTCTGTCTGTCTGCTAGCTTTTCACGGCTCAACCATTCAACCGATTTTGACGAAATTTGGTACAGAGATAGGTTGCATCCCGGGGAAGGACATAGGCTACTTTTTATCCCGGAAAAATGAAGAGTTCCCACGGGATTTTAAAAACCTTAATCCACGCAGGCGAAGCCGCGGGCATCATCTAGTATTCTATATTTGAGTAAGATCTGTAAGACTTTTTAAGTAGGTCGCGTTCGTTAGCTGCGCGACTATGTATGTATGCGAAAGGCGAGATAGCAATCGGGGAGGGAACGCCCCGCACAGCTCTCGCGCTATTCCAGTGCGAGCGAACGCGGGTTGTACCACAACGATAGTTCATCTAAGCTCTTGGTATCAAACCGGTTCGTTTGGAATTTCTGACCAGTCGAAGTTCACACCAAAATCCATTTTTCATTTACACAATTTTAGTTTTAACGTATTTTTTATCTGCAGCGGGATTTATTTCTGCACATTGTAATTAGCGTTTAATAACGACTGAAGTGCGATCTGGCGGGCGCATCTGTTGCTACGCACACACGCAAGTTGGATGCTCGGATCTACCTACCCCGTGCCCGATCCGGTGGTTTTGAGTACGGGCATCAGGCAGGCAAATCTGTACTCAGTTCTCACCATAGACCAGCAATTCTGTCCCACGTTTTTTTAATGTGTCCATTTTATTAGATATTTTGACTATGAACTATAACTGACTACTACTTGATATTTTTTTAATAAGATTTTCATTCGTGGTGAAGGATATTCTTCGTAGTAGGTATATAAATATTTGAATTGAACTCCCTGTTATTTGTGCGCATGGATAAGAAGGCACCACAATAAAAGCCAGCGGGATCACGAATCACTTCTATTTTCACGAGTCACAAGTTATAAATATTTATACAGGTTACAAGCAGAGTTTTTAAACTTAGTAAGCAAACAATAACAACAGACGTCCGTAATGGCGATTAGATTGAACACCTTACAAGTTAGTTCGACTGCGGCGTGAAGATACCGGCCGGTGATTGGCTAAGTGCATCGGCCGCGACCGCAGCGCCGGTCACTCATTGGCTCAGGGTATACGCGGCGCGCGGCAACTATGCGAAACGATCACCTGCGCGTGCGCAGCTCGCGGTCGGTCAGTTGCTCATTCAGATGACTCGTTCATCGAGTCACCTGAAACTCGCGTTACGAGCTATACTACGGGTTTCCCCTGACTTTACTTGCGAATGAATTTCTAGTTTGTGTGTTGAATTTTGATTAGCTGTTTTATGAATGTAATGTATTGATATTTATTGCTTGTGTATTAATGTGTATATATAAATATGATAAATAATTATGTATTTATAAGTATGTAAATATAATATTTTATAATTCTTTATGTTTTATTGTTATTTTATATATGATGTAATATTAATACTTAGATAAATAATTAGATAAATACTTAGTGAAATAAATACGTGTACGTACTGTACTGCCTACATCACCCTCCTTCCAGAGGCCGTGTCTACGGACGATAATAATCCGGGAACCGTACTCGTCTACCCGAACTTGTAGTCCGCGGTCCGCTATTGTCTCCAGCTTGTTGCTGGGGCACATCTGGAGGTTTAGGTTGGGGAGGATTAGGTGGTTTGGGGAAAGGAGTATCGTCGGACAATATGTAGGCTGGCTTTAAGCGGTCTATCGATACTGTCACGTCTCTGCCCTTAACTTTTACCTTGAAGGTTTTAGCGCCTCTCCTCAAGACCTCGTATGGCCCGGTGTAAGCTGGCTGTAAGGCACCACGTAGCGTGTCTTCTCTAAGTAATACGTGGCTACAGGTGCTCAGCTCCTTGAACACGAAGGTTTTGGCTTGAGAGTGGTGCTGAGTAGGTACGGGTTGTAGCTTCTCGGCAAAAGATCTTAAGCGAGCTGAGAAGTCGGTGATGTCGGTGGTGTAGTTTGCAACATTGTGACCAAAGAATTCGCCAGGTAGGCGGAGTGGTTCGCCATACACCAGTTCAGCTGATGAGGCGTTAAGGTCCTCTTTTATTGCGCTTCTTATGCCAAGGAGTACGAGTGGTAGTGATTCAGTCCAATCGGCGTGACAAGTTATAGCCGCTTTCAGCTGTCGATGAAAACGCTCAACTAAGCCGTTGCACTGTGGGTGGTAAGCAGTTGTGCTGCGGTGATGGAATCCGATGGATTTGGCCAACTGCTGGAAAAGCGCCGACTGGAATTGCTTTCCGCGATCGGTCACGACATCTATCGGACTTCCGTAGCGTGACACCTAACAGGAAACAAACGTTTTGGCCACCGTCTCGGCGGTTATGTCGGTGATGGGGACAGCTTCCGGCCATCGCGTGAAGCGATCGACGGCTGTCAAGCAATACCGAAAACCGTTTGAATATGGCAGTGGGCCGATCAGGTCTATGTGGACATGTTTGAATCGCTCTGAAGGTAGAGCGAGCGTACCCAAAGCGGACCGGGATGACTGAGAGAGTGGAGGCAGTTGAAGATTTGCCTGCGACAGCTCTCGGGGACAAAAGGTCTGGGAGTCGTGGTACTGACGTCGCAGTACAATTCGGTACGACTGCCAGGAATTGTTATTCTGGTGAGGCGAAGGGACGTTTCACCTGTGAGGTAGTCTGCAAGCTCTGAATCTGTGGCTTGGGACATGGCGAGGTCAAAAGTAAAGTCCACGTGTCAGTTCATCGACGAATCTTTGGAATGTCTGTCCTGCATTCCGCAATCCGAACGTCATAAAAGGAAATTCGTATAGTCCGAAAGGAGTTGTTATGGCCGTTTTAGGAATGTCTTCTTCAGCAACAGGGATCTGGTTGTAAGCCTTGACCAAATCGATAACTGAAAAGTACTACTACAACCAGTTAGGCTGTAAAGTCATGTATATGACGGATTGGGTATTTGTCTGGAATCGTCCTTGCGTTGAGTAATCTGTAATCACCGCAAGGACGCCAGCCGTTATCTTTTTTGGTCGCAAGGTGGAGGGGGGATGACCACGGACTGTCGGATGGACGAGCAGTGCCGTTGGCCAGCATCGTATCGATCTCTTGCTTGGCGATCTTCAGTTTATCTGGCGCCAGCCTTCGGGGTGAACACGACACTGGGGGGCCTGGTGTAGTGCGGATATGGTGTTGTGTGGTGATTTTAACTATACCCGGTGTACCGGGCGGCGGGGCGAGTGATATCCGGGAATTTAAGTATTTAGAAATTCTGGCTATTGCGCTGATATTGGTTAGGCCATCGGTGAGCTTGCTATTGCTGATGTCAACGATGAGGTGGTAGTGTGAGAGAAAATCTACGCCAATTATGGGTTTCGTGATTACGTGGTACTGTTACGGGATTCCTGGTGAAAGTCTTTAAAAAAAGATTTATTTCACTAAAACTATTGATTTAACTTTTACACAATTTTATTTTAAGAAAAATGAATAACCGTTAAAACTTGTTAACCGTTTGACGTATCCCCAAAGACTGGCTGCCGTGGCTTGGCCTCTGTTAGGAGAGCTTAGATAAATGGTAGGGGATGTTGCTTGTGTCAGCAGTATTACATACCCATCTAAGGTATAACACCTCCCACATAGGGTAAACTTCGGATAGTTTTTCTTTCGAAGTTTATCTTCATAAAGGAAAACTTAAAGTTTTCGTTTAAGTTTTGGATATCCAATAGGCTTATCTGTTACTTCATCGACTTCGCAGCCTTTAGGATCAATATTCCCATCTAACTCTATATTTTCAAGATTTTTATCCGGTAATTTATTTTCCTTTACATGTACGTTCTTAAGTATCTTATGAATTACAATATATATCACTCCGCCGACAATACCGATGGAAGTGATTATAATGGTCAGTTCACATTATTCCAGTCCAGTAATCCAGCGAGTTAATCCAGTCCAGTGCTGGACTGGATTATATCGTCCACATTATTCCAGTCATTCAAAAGCTGTTAGATCGGTAACACTATAGTGACAATGCTTTCAAGAAAGGAGTTTAGAAATTGTTTTAAAACTGTTCAATTATTACTGTTAGAAGAAGTAACTGATGTAGTTGAAGAAGAACTAAAAAGAAAAAAGCGGATTTGGGTGAGAAACTGGATAAGCGAAAGAAATGTAAAAGGAGGCTCAACAATGCTTTTGCAACAGCTGAAATCAGAAGATGCCTATGAATATAGATTGGCAATGAGAATGACAGCAGAAAATTTTGAGGAGTTGTTATCATTAATTTCAAACAATATTCAACGTAACGATACATTATTAAGAGATGCCATACCTGCAAAATTAAAACTAGAAGTCACTCTATCCTTTTTATCTACTGGAAATAGTTACAGAAGCCTCAGTCATCTGTTTCGGTTGCCAAAATCATCTATATCGCAAATCATATCAGAAGTTTGTCAAGAAATAAAAAGGGCATTAAAAGATCACATCAAGGTAACTAATTTTCTTTATTATAATTTCCTCATACTTAACACTATTTCACATTTAAGCTTGATTGAAAGCATTCATAATAATATTGGCGTATTCTGTATCTTCACACAATAAATTAAGTGAATCATCAGTGGCTTGGGTGTCTGTAGTAGATGCTGGACTCATTGAAAATGTATTAGAACTTGGACCAGGCGCTTGTAGTATGTGAGAATAACTCGTATTACTAAATCTCAAATCGTTCAGTCTACATTTTGTTACCACTTTTTGTATTTCTTCTTGGCCTAGGATAGCCTGTTCTGTGGAAAGTTTTCTTAATTGCGTTGCAATGTATTTTCCAAAGATATCAAATTCATCTTCCTCTCTTTCTGAGTTGGAGAAGTCATTTTTGATCTCCTTCATGTTTTTGACAATTGCAGATAACTCTGTTAATCTAGACTTCTTCTTTCGTGGTTCCGGTGCAGAAGTTTCCGGTGTAGGAGTTTCCGGTGTAGGAGTTTCTGGTGTAGGAGTTTCTGGTGCAAAAGCGGAGGGATCGTCATCAGCCCGCACTCTAGATTGAGATTCTGTATTTTCCTGAAAATAAAATTATTATTTTATTACAGGTACCAAGTACGCCACTCGAATGGGGACAAATCGAGAAAGGATTTCGGAATAAGTGGAACTTTCCCCTTTGCTACGGAGCGATTGATGGAAAACATATTAAAATTACGGGCTCCAAGGAGTATGGAAGTGTGAATTTTAATTATAAAAAAGATAATAGCATTGTTTTAATGGCACTTGTAGACCACGATTATTGCTTTACCTATATCAACGTAGGAGCAAATGGAAGTGCATCTGATGGTGGTATTTTCAAAAACTGTTCTATCTATAATCAATTGGAAACTAGCGGCTTTATACCAGAAGGAGGGGTAATTGTAGCTGATGCTGCCTTTCCATTAAAAACATACATGATGAAACCATATCCTGGGCCCAATTTAAGTTTTGAAGAAAAAATATTTAATTACAGATTATCACGTGCCAGACGCATTGTCGAAAATGCTTTTGGAATATTAGCAAACCGATTTCGAGTTTTCGAAAAGGCTATTTCGACAAAGATAGATACTGTGGATCACATTGTATTTGCAGCTTGTTCTCTACACAACTGGTTACGAAAAAAGTCGAGCGCTTATCTAACTACTTGTTCTGTTGACCGCGATGATATTGATACCCACAGTTTGATTGAAGGTATGTGGAGAACTGACGTACGCGGTTTAAACAGTATCACACAGCAAGGCAGTAACCATTCATCGTTAAGTGCAAGAGAGAAAAGAACACAGTATACTAATTATTTTGTGAACGAAGGGAAAGTACCGTGGCAAAATAATATGATTTTTTAAAAAGTAGGTAACTGTAAATTTTATAGTCACTGGTTGTAGACGAAAATTCATTTCAATTTATCATTCATTCTAAATAATCTTAGAATTATATAATTTCATTAATAAATTCTGAATAATTTAATTTCTTAACAAACAAACCTGTACTTTTCTTTTCACCATTGCATTTCTTATAAATGAATTGAACTCGGCGAACCATTTTATCTTCGGCTGGTAAACATCACCACTAGCACCAGAAGTGGAGGATTTTTTAATCTTGTCCAGTTCAAGGTAGTATGTAGATCGCATACTTTTTATTTTATTTTTTACATCTTCTACAGTAAAACCTTCTATTTGCATACCCTCACAAATTTTTTGCAGGGCGGATTGGCGCATGCCTTTGTGTTTATAAAATTCTGAAGTGATATCCCACAGACACACATGTTCTCTATACAAAGAAACAAACAGAAGAGTTTGGTTTTCAGTTAATTTCATTGTTAGGAATTAGCTATAGAACTCCACAAAAAACAACAATGCGTGTTCACTGTAAAACGTGTAATCAAGCACTGGATTGGCCGTTCACACTATTCCAGTGGCGCTGGAATGGGCGAGCTGGAATGAAAAATAGACCGTCATTCCAGTCACTGGACTGGATTGATCACTGGAATGGGTACATTCCAGTGCAGGTTCACATTGTTCCAGTAGCATTCCAGCACTGGACTGGAATGCTGGACTGGAATGCTACTGGAATAATGTGAACCGACCATTATGGGTGATTCATTTAGAGGTATTTTTTTTAATAAGTAAAAAAAAAGAATAAATTCAATTTTATTTTATAATCTTTATTATCATACAAAAGAACCATTCTTTACAATTATTTCTTAAAGATAATTTCTTTCAAATGTTGTCCTTGACTGCGGTTAACATGGTCCATTCTGAAGTTCCAATTTTCAATGACGCGTGTGAGTATTTCGAGAGGTATTTCGCCAATGACTCGAGTAATATTGGCCTCCAATGCCTCAATCGTAGCTGGCTTATCTATGTAGACTTTGGACTTTACATAGCCCCAAAGGAAATAATCAAGAGGTGTGATGTCACATGATCTAGCCGGCCAATTCACTGGTCCAAACGTGAAATGATTTGTTCGCCGAATCGTTCTCGCAGTAAAGCCATGGTTTCACGGGCTGTATGGCAAGTGGCGCCATCTTGTTGGAACCAAATTTCGTTGAGACCACGGGCTTCAATTTCAGGCATCAAATAATCTGTTACCATCGCGCGGTAACGGTCACCATTCACAGTAACACTCCGGCCGGCCTCAGTTTTGAAGAAATAGGGACCGATTATTCCACCGGCCCATAAACCACACCAAACAGTTGTTTTCTCTGGATTTAATGGCAGCTCTTGAACCTCTTTGGGTTGTTCATCAGCCCAAATACGGGCATTTTGTTTATTCACAAACCCA
The DNA here is from genome assembly GCF_902806685.2 of Maniola hyperantus. Classification (NCBI taxonomy): domain Eukaryota; kingdom Metazoa; phylum Arthropoda; class Insecta; order Lepidoptera; family Nymphalidae; genus Maniola; species Maniola hyperantus. The sequence goes on from NC_048557.2 coordinate 5,419,729, forward strand.
TTAAGCCAAAAATGGGCCTCATCTGAGAACAAAATTTTTGTTGAAAACAGTGCATCTTCTGCAAGCTTGTCAAGAGCCCAACGACTAAAACGGAAACGATTCGGAAGGTCGCTCGGCTTCAGTTCTTGCACTAATTGAATTTTGTATGCTTTTAAGGAAAGATCCTTACGTAAAATACGCCAAGTTGTTGAATACGACAGGCCAAGCTGTTGAGAACGGCGACGAATCGACACTTTACGGTCTTCGCGTACACTCGCCGCTACCGCCCCTATATTTCCTTCACTACGTGCTGGATGTGGTCTATTTGTTCGAGTATTATCCAATAATGAAAATTGGGTCTCAAGCTTACTGACAGTAGAGCGAATTGTGCGTTCGGTTGGCCGATTATGTGGACCATAAGTTGCTCTAAGCGCCCGATACACATTCCTCGTACAACGCCCATTTTCGTAATAAAGCTGAACAATTTGTAGACGCTGTGCCGGGCTAAGTCTTTCCATTATGAAATGTCAAACACTACTGAACAGGAATGCCACTTCAGTTGACACGACGCATGCGCGATCTGCAATTAAATCCCAACCACTAAAAGTACCTCTAAATGAATCACGCGTTAGTTAAAACTGAGTAATGCGTCCCGTATTTTATAATGTGAGGAATCTCTTCTTTCAATTTTGTACTGAAGAAGTTTTTGTTTAGCATTTCCTTTTGGGATTTTAGATTATCCAAGTCGATTCTCTCCAAACGAATAGGGGACACACTATCTTTAATTTTCTCAAAGGCTGTTTGATCTCATAAATCTCGTAAGTTATTTCCAAAAAAGCTTATGGTGTGCCATATTACCCGAAGTTACTCTACAGAATACAAAATTCGAGAATAGGCATTGCTTAAATATGCTTTGCACCACATCCTTTGCATTCGTATAAGGTTGCTTTCTTTTTCTTTTTAGCTCTGCAGCCCTTGCACTCCTTCTCCTCCTTCCACACTTTTCCTAGTTATTTTTGTGGTATTACCTTGTCGTTTTTCGCGCAATTTAAAGTTTTCAATTTTCAATAAATTATGTTGTATCTTTAGGGACTTCATCTGCTGAATTGGGTCAGGCTCAGGCAAAAGCTTTTCTAAGATTGCTAATCGAAAATCATAAAGATTCATCTTGTCAGCACTTGAGTATTTATTAAATAAGTAAAGCACGTTACTCATGCTCATTTGGAGAATATGTATAAAAAGTTTTTTGTACCAGCGCAACGCTTTGGCTAATAATAGGCCAACATTTGGTCTTGAAGTAGGTACCTCAGACAAAGTTGTTGTAATGGACTATAGCTGTGGGTTTCAGTTTTCTTGAATTCATAACGTCGAAAAAGTTGTTCATCATAACTAGTTATGAAATTCACAGTTCCTGAAAAGTCGAACTGTATAGAATTTAAAACTTCGTCTCAGAGTAGAAAAGCTTTTGCAACACTCATGCTCAGCAGCTGCGTTGCAAGTTTTACCTTCATTATTTGCTGTCTGAAATGTATATGCCGGGGTATTAATTTATTTCCAAATCTTAGTCCCTTCATTTTGTTGAAGTTTGTTAAGGTTGATGAGTAACTGCCATTTTATTTGTTTTTTATGAGTTTGATCACATGGCATGGGTCGACAAAAATACACACCTTTTCTCCTGTTGATGGGTGCGGGAAGAAAGTTTTCATATTATTAACGTCGGCAAAATTGCAGCCTAAAATTTGGGCAGCACCGAAGTTCGCAGAACAGCCATCAAATGTGAGATTTAAAACTATTGCGCCAACCTCATGGCACCGTTGCACGCATATTTTGATTAAATTTGCCTTTGTCAGCGTTCGTGCCAGCTGTCAAAAAGTACCCACAGGTAATTTCCAATTTTCATTTAGAGCAACCAACATGAATACTAAAGCTTGTGATGCCACAGTTTCATCCTCTTTACCTTGAATAGGATCAGCTCCAAAATTAATTGTACCCAGTTTGTTATTGAAATGAGTAGATGGGTTTATTGGCATTTGAGTTGGATTGACATTTATTTTTAATGCTGTGAAAGCTTCAGTGGTAAAACCAGGTTCAGCGTTAACAGTTAAATACCATCTGCAAATTGTCCTAGGATGTGGTAGAGCTTTATTGTAGCATTCCCTAACGTAGTTACATGCTGCTGGTGAGTAAAAATGTAAAGTTTGTAAAGCAAATTTTCGTAATGGTGCAGAGTATAGTAAGAAATGTTTATTCTGGTTTTTTTTTCAATTCTAAAATTTCGGCTTTCGCTATCAGATCATTTTGGGTATTTATATTCAAACTAAATTTATCTTTTACATTTTCTACGATCTTTTTATAGGAGTGAAATTTTTTCTTAATATTTTTGTCTCCGTATTTTCTTAAATTTTTCTGCAAGTTTCTTTTTAGCCATACATTCCTTGCGTGATTGTTTTTTAAGTCTGATTTTTCTATTCATCCTAATCCTTATCCTCCCTAATCCTAGTAATATTATAAATGTGAAAGTGTGGATGTTTGGATGTTTGTTACTCAATCAAGCAAAAACGGCTGAACGGATTTTGATGAAATTTGGAATGAAGATAGATTATACCCTGGATTAATACAGAGGCTACTTTTTATCCCGGAAAATCAAAGAGTTCACTCAGGAAATTGGTTTATGAATTTGTTTATTGCGGAGGTAAATCAAATAAAGAACTGATTTAATAAAACACCAAAAATGGCTGGAAAAGACTGAGTTTATGGTTATTAAAACGACTAGTTTTCTAAACTTAAAATGCGGACATCTTTATTAACAGCAAGAGAAGGGAATTGCACAATAGACAATGTGTAACTTTTTAAACCATACTTAGTCTATGACAGCAGAGTTTATTTGATGTACCAGTAAACTGTACAAGCACAACTGTACCCAAACTACAGAAAATAAACAAAACATAAAAAAATTTACATTTTTTGTTTTAATTTAACGCTTACATTCTACTTGACTAACCCCAATACCTTCTAGACACTTATAATGCTTCATGGGATTTAAAGCTTTAGTTAGGACATCAGCTGGCATAGCTGTTGTTGGCAAATACTCTAAATTAATAATATTATTTGTAACTGCATCCTTTCAATGTGTTTACTTTTCCTATGACATCCATAATTTGCCACCAACTTCTGTGCACTCTGACTGTCATTGAATAAGAGCACACTACATAAATTACCAGTAAGCTCACAAAACAAAGATCTCAAATATATAGCTTCTTTACAAGCTTCAGCGATAGCCATATATTCTGCTGCAGAAAAGCAGAAAACAAAGAACTGTAGCTTTATCCAGTATGGATACTGGATAAAGCTACAGTTCTTTGTTTTCTGCTCTCCCAGGAAATAGCTGAGTCTGACATTACAAAACAATAACCTGTATATGACTTTCAGTCTAAAGCCAATTATTCTGCCGCAGAAAAGCAGAAAACAAAGAACTGTAGCTTTATCCAGTATGGATACTGGATAAAGCTACAGTTCTTTGTTTTCTGCTCTCCCAGGAAATAGCTGAGCCTGACATTACAAAACAATAACCTGTATATGACTTCCAATCTAAAGTATTATTTGCCCCATCCGGCATGAACAAAACCCACTAGTTCAGCTTTTTCCTTTACATACTTTAAACAATAATTTTTAGTTTTCTTTAGGTATCTAAGTATTCTTTTTACATATGTCCAATGAACATTTGTATGACATTTATTAAATTGACTAAGGGTCTGTTTCCCAATGTCCAAATAAAGTTGCTAATAAGCTATTTGTAACTTGTTTGGAAAATAAACACATTGTTTGCGTTTCACAATCATCTAATAAAGCTAACCATAACATAAAGTTCTCAACAATTCATAAAAATACTTAAATAAAAATCTGTTTAAGAATCCACAGGTGAAGCCCGTTCATATGTCAGCTATAAGACCTACCTACCAGCCAAATTTCATGATTCTAGAATCTAGGTTAACGGGAAGTACCCTGCCCTGTAGGTTTCTTGACAGACAGACAGACAAAGAGACAGACAGACGGACGGACTCACCGACAGACAGACAGACAACGAAGTGATCCTTTAAGGGTTTCGTTTTTCCTTTTGAGGTACGGAACCCTAAAAATCACCACGAAAGAGCCACGAAATCACAAGTTTACTTGAACGTAGCAATCATAATGCGACGTTGCCGCCTCGACCTTCGGGTAAACTGTACAATAGGTACCTTACAAATATTTTATTAGACACTTGAGTTGTGAAACAGAAGAAAAATATCAGACCTTTATTAGATAGATTTACCCAGCAAATATTTTATTTGTTAGGTAAGTATTAGGAACTTTATTTGGACATTGTGAAACAGACCCTAAGAAAACTAACACAATAAGATATGTCTGGTCTGGTAAGAACCGATAAATACATTAAACTTCCTATTAACTGTTGGTATGGAATGTCAGTATCACAAGTTTCAGACTTTTCAATATCTTACTTACATTCCATCGGAGTACTAGCAACTTTACAATTAGACATATTGAATTTATCAAGTAACTGTTCTACATATTGCTCCTGATCTAAGGTAATTACATTAGACTTTTACCAATTTTAACTCTCATACCTAGACACTGTTGAACCTGTCCTAAATTCTTTATTTTGTAGTTTTTGAGGTCAAAACATGATTAAAACATAAACAACGAAAGGAAAAAAAAATTGCTTTTAAAACATCATTTGCATTGTCCTAAACTACCCCCATTGGGGGGCACTTTGGGACCCTATTGGGGCAGTTTAGGATTGCCTGGGGCAGTTTAGGATTGCTTGGGGCAGTTTAGGATTCATAGTTTAAAAGGTCATATATCGGTTTTTTTAGTTGTTTTTTAATAGAAAAAACAAATATAATGACAAATATCAGTCTCTAAAATTACAAACCTATCATTGATGAGTATTAATTTACAACTTTCTCCATTTAACCAAGTTTAAATGGAGAAAAATCAAAATGAAATACAAACATTCCAGCAGTTCTAGAGGTGCTACCTGCATCAGTTGGTGGTGGTACCTTGGCTAAAATGTCCAAAATGGACACGGGCCACTTGTCATCCTTTTCGGGAAAGAAGAATTTGTTAAAGCCTGGTTTTTTTTAAGAAACTGACAATCAATGTTGACTCTAACTTATTTTCTACTTTGGCAACAAATCACTGTTTTCTGAGGAGCAACGTATTAGATAAAAGTCACCAGGACTAATATTGTGCATGTTGACCTCTTCAGTATTTCTTGTATTCTCATCGTCATTATTTATACTGTTCATATCTTCATCAGTAAGATCTAAATCTGTATCACTGTGAACAGAATAATGAGTTTCATCCTCTGAACTAGTTCAGTTCAGTCGTCTGAACTATTATTTGGTATCAAAGTCTTACTTCTCTTGGCTTGAATCTTAGGTTTTCGTTTTCTAAGTCCTGACTTTTGTAGTATGTTTTGTCTTTCTAGGTATGCAGCTTCTATTTCTAGTTTTTCCGGTGTTCCTGTTAGAATTCTTGACTTACCCTTTTTCCTTCCTCTAGAACCTTCCTTTCGTGGATCTGCTTTAGGGTATGGCCTTACCATTTCAGGTGAAATAATTTCAGGTAATGTTACTGCAGCAAAAGATTCTTTATCACTATAATGGTTAGTTAAGTCAGTTGCCACTTCAGCTTGAACACCAGTCTGAATAGTTTCTTGAGTAACTTCTTGTGTGTCAACAGGTATTTCTGCAGGCTGTTCAACAAGAGCTGGTATTGGACGATTCGTAACCTCAGAACAATCAAAATCATCATCAGTAAAGGCATTTCTTGATACCGGAAAGATACCGGACTTTTTGAATCCTGAAGTGATATTGTTTGGGGTGAATGAAGCATTATAAGCTGGTGTTACTATACCAGCCAAGTCGTGGATAGTTCTTGTTTTACCTGGGTGGTTTATTAACCAGTCATTTTGAGAGACTGCTAGTTTTTGTTTGAATGGTCCCATTACTGAGACATCTAGGGGCTGGAGCCGATGCGTACAATGGGGTGGGAATGTCACTAATACAATGCCATTGTCTCTGCAAAAGTTTATACAGTCAATAGTGCAGTGACTCTCATGGTTATCAAGCAACAACAGGATCTTGTCATTTTTATTGCATCTTGTGTGCTTCTGCAGGTGTTCCAATACTTTCACAAAAAGTGTTCCTGTCATCCATCCACTAGTAGGACTATTAGCAAAGCCAATGCAACCATTAAGCCCTCCTGTCAGCATGCTTTCTTGAAATCGTGCTCTTGGATATATGAAAACGGGTGGTATAGAATTCCCAGCTGCATTGACAATACCACACATAGTTATAAGCTGTCCTCTTTCAGCAGAAACATTTTGGCCGACTTGCTTCTGCCCACGTGCAGCGATGACATTGGGTGCTTGGACAACGGTCATGATGTTTGTTTCATCAATGTTGAAAATACGATCTGGTGAAATTGCTGCCTTTTGCAATGCCCTCTCATAATTATCTTGGAATTCAGTGACAATATGCAGATTAAAGCTTGTCGCTCTCGATAAACTTGTGTTCTCAGGCTTGCGTAAAGAAAGACTTCGATGCCTTCGCATAAAACTTTTCAGCCACTCAATCCCAGCAATTTGATTTGTCTCCCAGACCCCAGGACATTTTTTCAAAACCTTAGCATATTGGTATGCCAGTAACCTGGTTTGATGATATGTTAAACCATAATTCATCTTGGACGATTTCAAGATATATTCTTCTAGCATTTCTTCTTCATATGTAGTGAAAATTTGGTTTACAGAGTATTTACTAGATACCTAGGGTAGTTTGGCTCGGATCGGCTTCCACCATCTCTTTCAAATCATTGTTATTCACCTGTGTGGGCGGTCTTCCACGTGGTTCGTTCTTCAAATCGAAGTTTCCATCACGAAAGCGTTTAAACCAAAATCGCACAGTGCGTTCATTAGCAGTCCCCTCTCCAAACGCAACATTAATATTGCGAGCTGTTTCTGCTGCGTTAGTTCCGCGTCGTAACTCGTATTCAAAAATCACACGAATTTTCGAAGTATCCATCTTTATTGTCTAAGCTGAATAAAAAAAACAACTGAAAGTTGATAATCGAATATTGCACATTTTTTAAAAGAAGAACTACATAGGTACCGTATGAAAAAAGTTTCACTCAAAAATCTCAAACCATGAAGGTTCTATGTCAATTCGAAGTACCTATTACAATAAAACGGCAATTTCATACTTTAACCACTATTATTGAAGCGAAAGGCGAAATAATGTACAACAAAACTGCTCAAGTGCTAGAGCTGCAACGATCATTGCTCACAGCATCCAATTTCGGACGCAATGTAAAAAAAGGAGATACACGTTGCTCAGACATAGTTAAAGAATTGTTATGCTAACAATTTAGATCATGTTAAGTGAGTGTAAATTTAGGTCATGTTAAACATGGTCGCCAAAACGAGAAACTTGCTCTAAGACATGGCAAGACAAGAAAGTATAGTAATGAAACCGTGCAGACTATTTATTGATCCAGAAATTCCATTTGTAGGAGCGACTCCGGATGGCTTGTGTGCTGATGAAACAATCTTTGAAGTAGTGTCGAGTAACGGCACATAAAATTTAAATAGATCAAGCAATTAAAAATACAAAAATAAACTGAGTCCAAAACAAACAAGGCCACATAACGATAAATAAAAACTATGATTGGTATAGGTATGCAAATACAGGGCATCTGCATGTTACACTGGCTGACTGCCTCATCAGCTAAACGTGCTCTATAAGAGTAAAATGATGCCGTGTACCTATCGAAGACAACACACATTCGCGCCTTCGTGTTCTAACATCGACGCGACCGGACATACAACTTTAATCATAATATACCATTCTTCTCCTTTTCATTCTCAAACAGCTCCGGGCAGCCACCCTAATGTCACTTGCATGTCACCAGAAAAAATATTCTAAAGAAAATCCTAGGCTGATTACACCTACCGAGTAGAGATGCGAGACAGTACTGTCGGCCGTGTGTACTCGGTGCGTACAAACACTTCGCCGAGTGCTTGGCCGACCACTCGGCCGCGAGAAAATAGCTCGGCCCCCATTCTATTTACTAGGCCGAGTACCTACCCTCCTGGGCTGATTACACCGAGCGAGACAGTAAAATGTCACTCGGCCGAGACAGTGCTGTGGTGGCCGTTATACGTATTTCGAAATTGCGCCAAGCACTCGCAAGTGTTTATACCAGCCGAGTACTCGGCCGAAGATACTGACTCGCCACTGTACTCGTTAGGTGGGTGTAGGGTGGAGGGTTGTACTCGTTAGGTGTAATCGTACCATCCCGCTTCCCCGCACTGTCTCACTCGCTCACTCGGCAGGTCTCAGGACTCTCGGCCAGACGATTCTTGCTACTTGACTTGATTGAATTTACCGACCACATTGTGTATAATATTTCTGGATTTGTTCTAAGAAAATATGCAATTGCATAAAATTTGAAAAATGCTTACAGGCGGTTTTTGGACAAAAAAGTCTTTAACTTAAAGTTAAAAGGGAGCCTTCAATATCCATCAAATGGTTTATTTTTTATTTGTCGTAATATGCGTGAAGCTGATAAGAAAATATATGAGCCAATTGCTCATTGCTGCAATTGCAAATGAATAATATCTCGAAAAAATAATTTTTAAAATCATATTAGAAATATTAGACAATTTAATACAAAGTAATAAATATAACAATATATTTCAATGTATAATGGACATTTATTCGAATTTACAGTTTACAGTTTGGCGGTGAACCCCAAATAATGAGTCCAAATTAAACACTGCTGACTGTTTTTTCATGATAATTATATTCGGATTAACACTGAGATAAATAAGTTACATTAAAAAATGAGGGTGTGACAATGCAAGGAGCAGTAGTAAGCATAAGGCATGTCATTGTCCGTCCGTGTGAGTGTTCATAACTTGACCTTTGTTAAAAAAATAACAGATAAAATAAAAAGGGTCCAACGCCAAAACAGAAATCTAAAAAATAAATGTGAATCTTTCGACTCTTCTTGTAAAATCACTTAAATCAAATTTTTTGTTCGATTGAGTAGCCGAAAATAATTTGTTAGCTAAAGCAGAATTTGTCGAAATACACAAAAAATTTATCAAAAAAACAAACAGAGTAGATATTCTCTAAAATATACACCAGCATTACGTAAGTTCGCTTTGACATTACATTACTACTCGCCAGCAGCTTACAAATACGTGAAAAATATCTACAATAACGTTCTTCCAAATACATACAATGTCTCTTTATCGCTGGTATGGAACGATCGATGCTGAGCCAGGATTCACTAATGAAGTGTTTGTAGCTCTGAAAACGAAGAGTGAATCGAGTGAGAAGTCTCTTGTATGCAATTTAGTCTTGGATGAGATGGCAATCCGTAAGCAAAAGTTGTTTCACAACCAACAGAAGCTCGGTGCTGTGAATTTTGGAGCGGGTCACAGGCCTTAGTATTTATGTTGGTATCGCTGACAGTATTTTTTTTGCTGTTTTAAATATATATTATAATTTTTTTGAAAAGTATCTAAAATATGTCTAATGAAAACGCAGACCCATCTAGAATACCGATCCCCGTTTATCGGGTTAAGAACACATTAAGCAACCTCTGGAAACTATTTATGAAGAAAATATAAACTTTAATGACTTTAAGTCTATCAACATCGGAAAGAGAAATAAGTTAATATGATATACCGGGTGTAACCAGAACGCTGGCATAAACGAAAATTGGAAGTTCCTGTGGGTTACTTTTTAATAGCAGGTATAACTGCTGAAACAAAGGCCAATCTAATTAAAACCTGCTTACAAAAAGTCATGATGCCGGAGGTTCAGTACGTCGCCTCAGTGCTTGTTTGTCTTATCTACCATTGGGTAAATTTTACAGTAGAAGAGTTTTTGCCCTATCGCTTTTTAAGAGCTTTAGTTTCTAGATTTCAAGGTTTTTCTTAATAGATGAGTTGAGTTACCTATGTATTGACAGCTACAACATTCATAAGAGATGTTAATTAATTATAGCTAATTTTAAAGGTTTTGTATTGAGATGACAACATGCACAAATATTATTATGAATGTGGACTTAGAACATTACCTTATTACAGATAGGACAAAGTGACTGTTCAATTTTTGCGTGCTTATTTTGTTCTATGCTCCAGATACATATACAGGATGTTTTTTGACAATTTCTTTCGAATTGTGATTTGAGTTTGAAAGAAGACAAATAATCTTTAATTGAAATAGAATTGACAATCGTATTTTTTTTATCAACCGACTTAAAGGAGGAGGTTCTCAATTCGTCTGTATTTTTTTAATGTTTGTTACCTCATAAATTTTGACTGGGTGAACCGATTTTGATGATTCTTTTTTATTTGAAAGCTGGTGCTTCCCGTGTTTAACCATGGCCATTTCGATTTGGTCCAGTTTAGTCAGTTTTAAAGAAAAGTTTAGATTATTGGAGAAATATTAAAAATAGTACTACTGTTTACCACACAGATTAAGAGCATCAGGCACTGGATTTCTAATACAAACTTTCTTTTATTTTTTAAGGTTGGCGGTGCTAGTTACCATCGCATAGTTTTTTAAGGTGCTCATAAAATAACAAATGCAATTAAAGATTTTTTTTTAATTATAACTGTCTTTTACTTAAAACAGTGCTTGCTTAGAACTACTTATTTTTTTGTTTTTCTTACTGTCTTGTCTTTTGTAGGCTTCCTCGCAATTTTCTCTTCTTTAGCTTTATTTCCTGCACTTAATGTCTTTTTATTTTTGCCTCCTTTGGTTTCATTTACTTCTGTGTGTATATCCTTTTCATTTTTTCCTCCTTTAGTTTTATTTCCTACATTGAGTGTCTTGTTCTCGTTTTTACCTCCTATTATTTCATTTCTTTCATTGAGTGCCTTCTTTACTATTTTTTAATTCTTTTTCATCTGCCAGTTTATTCACATCGATATTTCCTTTTTCGTCCTTCCATCGTACTGCTTTTTTAATAAGACTCTCCATACATTTTGTCTTCTACTGGTATATATTTGAACATGCTCCAAATGTCGTCAATTTTCTTTTTCGTTAATGTTTTATTTGCTCTATTATTATAATTTCACTTAAAATAGTGATTTTTTTTCTTATGTCAATTGTCTCTTTTGCTCCAGAAAATGAAGTTTGATATTTAATAATATACCACTCTTCTTTAGAATATGTTATTCACTTGACTTGTTTATAAGGTATATCTGATGGAAACCAAATTTTCTAGCTTCAGACTGAAATGACAAAAAATCGGTATCCTGCCTTTATGTGAAAATTAGTTTTAGAACATTTGATTTTATCTTAAGTAAGGCACGTAGTCTAGAGATAATGGACTGTATATTTCTTGGTGTCTTAGGTTTCTTTCAATCAAACTGTGGACTGCATCCACCTCGGGAACGTTTCCACGGCCGGGTTCAGAGAATTTCTGGGTTATTTCTGTTATATTTTTCGATTAATTTGACTTTAAAATGTAATAAGAGCAGTGCTCATATGAGAGTTTCGGTTTTGAGGGATGCATGAATCCGACCATAGTATCTATTTTGTTACTATATCTGGTAAAGCATTTACTATTTCTTTTAAGATTTTAATTAATGCACTGGCTAAATCGCCGCCACTTCTTCCGTTTCTAGTCTTATCCCATAAAGCATTTACAGCACTTTTATTATATCGCAGTGCGCTGTTTAATTGTACACGGTTAATTTACTTGTGTAGAAAAAGCATGATACATTTGCTTTAGGTAGGGTAAAAATGTTTTCTAAATCAAAAGTAACAACGGCTGTGCCGTTGTTTTCTTTGTGTTTCAGATTTCGGTCTTTATATCGTTCGTCACCTCTCTTTTTCTATGTAGTGTTTTTCGTGTTTCGCTATGATATCACTACTGGGGGTTTTTCATCTTTAAACTGACAGCAAAAATCGCACACATCCTTTTTTGGGCGATGAAAACGAAGATTAAATCGTTCGATGCTCAAAAAGTATCATGTCTATCTTAACAATATTTTTATTTCTTCAATAATGTCCTTTTCCGTGCTTTCACCATTCTCAAAAAGTTTTTTCTTGACCATTGACATTAAAAGTAATGTCAATGGGTTTAAATCCAGCATAATCATTAATGTAATGCAGAATTTATAGATTTTATGAGAATAGAATTTATGTGTCTCGAGAAAATGGGATTTTGGGGGTTACAGAAGGATGAAAACAAAATAAGTCATGCGGGGTATCATTAAATTTAAAATATTTATACTAATATTTATTATCTCGTCCACTATGCATTTTTTTGGAAATGTTAACATGTTCACAGTTTCAACACACTGTCAATCAGTGACTATTTTGTCGAAAAAAGAATTTAAACGATAAAACAAAACCCGGCGTTGAGTCTCTGAACTAAGTTTGATTATTCTAGATCATTTTGGAACGTTAAAGAACATTCTAGATTATATATATCTCACATACGGCTATACTCACGTGTTTATTCGATGTTAGCCCGACTAGTTTCGAACCCATCCGGGGTTCTTTTTCAAGGAGTGATATTCGCGCACGCGTCGCGGTTAAGACTGCTCCTGAAAATTCTTTGAATATATGTATTATACCTTTCATCCATTGATATATTATTTGTGCATTTTAATCTACATTTATCTGTGCAAGGCACTTGAAGACAGCGCGGGAATAACTATCTGAGATTTCGATGTGGATATATACGATTCACCAGTGTTCCGTAGCTTTTTAACTTTATTTTGTTTTCACTTTGCAGGGTTTAGAGATCGCTTGCTTCCTCTTTTACTAAGCTTCTTTCTATCAGAATCAGAAACACTATTGTCACTGTCAGATGAGTCTGTTATGGTGGCAGCATAAAAAAAATAGTTTTTCTTTTTGCGTTTGGTAGAAAGTTCATAACTTAACGTAGGGTCATCATCATTAAGTCTATGTTATCACTTTCATCAGTAAATTTTTGGTGAAATATTGGCAGGTAGAGTGGAAGTTGAAGCGCTCTGTGGTCTTACACCGTCGGCGTATTGTTCAGAATGTTTAGAAGACGTAGAACTGTCTGAATCCGAAGATGAACTACCAGAGGAAGACGAGCTCGATGAAGACGAGCTTGATTTCGGCAGTGCTTTTTGAATGCTTTGATCAATTTCAGTACAAGTTTCAATGTTTTCTAAGTTCCTATTATCATTTATGGATGAATCGTCACTGTCATAATCTGGTACGAGGGTTGTTTGCAATGTTCTTATTATTGATGTGTGTGTAGTAAGACTACTATTATCTGTTTTACGAGAACTAATAGATCGAGCATCAATTTTGTTGGCAAATTGATCATCTCTATCACAATCTGATAAGATCTCATCAAAGCATCAATATTTTTATTTGGTGAGACATTATCTGTGTTTTTTTTAGCTGTACCGTGATGATCTTCTACAATAGTATTGTCAATTTTAACCACCAGTTGATTTACTTTGTCTTCAGTACGATATGTTGCATCAGGTGATACCAATTTAAGAATACGACTTGCTCTCCAAGACGCCATGCTACAAAAAAAACATTTTTTAAAAATATTAAATATATTAACAGTAAATCAATTAAGGCGCGTCTGCAACTCTGAGCATAACGGATCGAGTCACGGGTTTAAACGTGGAAAGATAACGGATCTCCCTGTGCATTTTAACTTAGCAGCAATAAACATATGTAAAACAATCAATACTGTTTATGTTTCTGAATATGCAGATGATTTTGTGCTGTACACTACTCAAAAAAATATTAATGAAGCTGTGCTATAGAATTACAAAGTGCTGTAAGCGTATTTATAAATTTAGTCAATCAAATTGGATCAGACATGGCTGAGGGAGGAGGAGGAGCAGGAGGACGAGATGAGTGTGGATTGCAGAATCAGCCGGAAATGCATAGGCGGTTGTTTTATCCTGCATGTTTGTACCAACATGCAGGATAAAACAACCAAGTTCAGTTCAAAAGTGAGTCGATTGCACACATTTGACGATTGGCCCATGCGTATGCGTCAAAGGCTTCAGGAGCTCGCCGAAGCGGGATTTTTTTATACGGGCCGCGGAGACATGACCCTGTATTTTCATTGTGGGGGTGGGCTGAGACATTGGGAGGACACTGACGACCCGTGGCAGCAGCATGCAAAGTGGTTTGGAGGATGTGGTTATCTTAAGGCGAAGCGTTACGAAATGTTACGACGTTAATATTAAGGTGCTCCCTCACCGGGAGCATTCACGTGTACTGTAACATTATAGATTCGTCTTTGAGCATTACATTACAATTCTACCTCCCTGACGCTCCCTCACCGGGAGCATTCACGTGTACTGTAACATTATAGATTCGTCTTTGAGCATTACATTACAATTCTACCTCCCTGACTGACGAGTATTTGCGTGTAATGTAATATTGATTCGACTTTGAGCATTTTCAGCATTTCATAGCAAGATGTCAGACGAAGCGGTCGTTGTGCTGAGTGCGGCAATATTAATTCGACATTGTTATTTACGTAAAAAAAAAACACAGAAGAAACGATATTGGTGTCATGAATTATATCAAAACCGGCAAAATACAGGCGGTTTGGATATTTTAGAAAGAATCAACCGACCCATAAGTAAACTTAAAATGTTTTTAAGAATCTCTTCTTCGGATTTTGAACACTTCATAAATCTCATTGGACCATATGTTAAAAAAGAAGATACTAATTATAGACAAGCAATAACAGTGCAAGAAAGATTAGCTGTTACGTTACGATTTTACGCATCTGGTGATTCTTATTCAAGCTTGCAGGTTACTTTTAGAATGTCCAATCAGATTATAAGTTGTATTATCAAAGAAGTGAGTGAAGCTATAATTGGATGTTTAAAAGAAAATATACTGGTGAGTTTATTAATCTAGTTTATTAATCAATCAGATCTCCAAATTCACGCATAAACCCCTCACTTTCTTGGCTATTAATACTGGCTTCAGGCGAAGAAAGTTGGGCGTCTGCAGTGGATGGAACTGCTGCTGGTGAGGGTGTACTTTGGAGGCCTGATGGTCCAGCATGGTTTGATTCATTACGCGAAAGTTGAGAATCAGGAGTCCAATATCCATGTTGCTGGTACATGTACTCATATTCACCGCGATCGGCACTAAACAAGATATTGGAAATGTGGTGCTGTACACAGGCCCTAGTATTTTGAGAGTACGTCTTGAGTTTTTCAGTAATAAATTTCCCAAAAGTAGTGCATTCATCCGATTTAGCAGAAGTAAAGTCTTGCAAAATTTGGAAAGTCGAGTGCATTATATCATCACTTCCATCCACCTTCGCTTTTTTCCGTTGTGGTGCATCAGGATTTTCAGGTGGCTTGTTGCGAGTCTCCTGCAAGTCTTGTGTCCCAGGTTCACAAGGAATCTAAAACAAGGTTTTTTTTTTTCAGTTACCTAGCATACCAGATGGTTGGCTAAATTTGGCTGAAAACTTCAATAACCAGTGGAATTTCCCTCATTGTGTCGGCGCTATAGATGGCAAACATGTAGTCCTGCAAGCCCCATACAGAAGTGGAAGCGATTACTATAATTTTAAAGGTTTTTTTAGTATAGTTCTATTTGCGGCTGTGGATTCAAATTACAATTTAATATATATAAACTGTGGCTGTCAAGGGAGAATCTCTGATGGAGGAGTATTTAATAATTGTAATTTGTATACTAAAATGCAGAATAAATCTTTGAATCTACCACAGCCAAGAGCATTGCCGATGCGGAACAAAGAAATTCCTTATTATTTTATTGGGGATGAAGCTTTCGCATTATCAGAAAATATAATGAAAGTGTATTCAGGACATCATCGTAAAGGAACAAAGGAGAGAATTTATAATTACAGACTTTGTAGAGCACGGAGAGTAGTCGAAAATGTGTTTGGCATTATGTCAGCAGTTTTCCGAGTGTTGCGGAAACCCATGTTATTGCAACCAGAAAATGCTACTTTAGTAGTTAATGCCATAGCACACCTACATAACTTCTTACGAAGAAATCGGCGAAGTAGGGATTTGTACACACCTCCGGGATCTTTTGACAGGGACAATTTAGGAGTAATCACACCAGGATCTTGGAGGGCTGATACCGAAGAAAATACTGGTTTAATGGATTTGGATGAACAACAAGAAGCAGCACAAATAGTTCCTCAAGAGATACGTGAAGAAATTAGTAATTATTGTTCGCAAGAAGGAGCAGTACCATGGCAAAACGAATATGCTTAATGTTTATTAATGTCCTGCTTTATTTAGCCTTGATAGGTTAAAAAATATTTAAAACCTGTGTAAACAGATATTAAATGTAATATACATAATATACTAACTGAATCTGTTGTCTTCCGTGGTTCATATCTGTCCAGTATAAATGATAAAGCTGCATATGCGAACCAGGTACTAGTATATACTTCTTCTGCACCTGAAATATAGATTATGTAATATGTACTGAATTGAATAAATAAATAAATAAATAAATAAATAAATAAATGGTGAAGGCACCTATAGTCCACTTGTTTAGGTATGCGGATGCCCAGTTTTGAAGTGTAATCAACATTGATGTGGTTAAAGAATTTTATTCTCAAAAGAAATCAGATATACAAATTTCACTTAATGAGAAATTATAGTAACAAAACTTAAACTAATTTTATCTTTCGGCACAGCGCGGTGGCAAGCAACAACACGATCGTAAAAATAGCGGGTAGTATAATGTATGGCAATGCTCATACACTTTGCCGGCAGGGCCGGACTCAGATATTTATAATAACAAAATTTTTCAGTTTCTTTTTGAAAATGTTTATCTTACTAATATTTTTAATTTCTGTAGGTATTTTATTAAACATTTGTGCTCCTTCAAAAGTTATATTCTTTTTACCGTAATTAGTGCGTGAACCTTTTAGAGAGATGTTATCAACGTTACGTAAAAGTCGGCCTCCCAGTTCCCTTTTAGTTTTAAATGATAATTTTGAATGTATTGTCTTTGATATAATTTTTTTAATTAATATGCATGTATTATAGTAATACATTTGTAGGATATTCATTAATTTAGTTTCCGCATAAATAATTTTTGTAGGGGTAAGGAAGTCATAATTATAAAGAATTTTTATTATTTTATTTTGGATTATTTGTAGACAATTTAAATTAGTTTTAGCCGCACTGCCCCAAATTTCTATCAAATAATCAAGATGAGGTTTTACGAGTGAGTTGTAAATGTTTATCCGAACCTTTTGTGGAAGACATCGAACTATACCATATAGCGATCCTAGAAGAGATGACAGTGTTGATTTTACTTTACTTATGTGCGGTTTCCAAGTTAACTGGCTGTCAATCGTTAAACCAAGGTATTTTTCTTCGGTAGATTGTTTAATTTTAAAATTATTTATTGTAAGTGGAATGTGTACCGGGACTTTTTTGTTTTTTGCTTTAAAAATAACATAGCTCGTTTTTGATGTATTGACAGTTAGTAGGTTGTATTGAAACCAGTCATGTAAGGTGTTGAGATCCTCTTGTGCTAATTTTATTAAGTCATCGATTGAGCGTCCATAGTAGAATATACATGTATCGTCAGCATATAGACTTACTTCTCCATGTAAAGATAAATCACTAATATCATTGACATATATTAAAAATAACAGAGGCCCTAGTATAGAGCCCTGAGGAACTCCGCAAGTAATTGGCTGAGCATCACTTTGATAATTGCCAATTTTTACAATTTGGAACCGATTTGTTAGGTAAGACTCAATTGTTTTGTACGCAGAGCCCGTAATTCCTATGTTTACAAGTTTTTTTAATAAGACTGAGTGACTTACGGTGTCAAACGCTTTCTTTAAGTCTATAAATATACCAAGAGCAATATTTTTTGAGTCTATGTTCGATTTAATTTTGGTCACGAGATCTATTGTAGCTGATAAAGTATTTGACTTTGGACGAAATCCGTACTGCCGTTCGAAAATAAAATTTAGTTGGTTAAGGTAAATATCTAGTCTATTATAAATAATCTTCTCAAATATTTTTGAAATTACTGGCAATACTGAAACTGGTCTGTAGTTACTGGGATCCGATTTCTTTCCAGATTTATATATTGGCGTAACTTTTGCTATTTTGTGCTCATCTGGGAATTGGCCTTTGTCTAAATAATGGTTAATGCAATTTACAAGAGACGGGCACAGGTAATCTTTTATACATTTAATAGTTTTTGTGCTGATTCTGTCTATACCTGAACTGCAATTTGAATCAAGATTATTTACTATTTGAATTACTTCTTCTGCGGTACAGGGTGTAAATTTAGGTAACTTTTGCGAAAATTTATCTCGATTTGCAGTACATGTATTAATGTGATATTTTAATGGAATTTGTTTAGCTAATTGCGGACCAATTTCAACAAAAAAATTGTTAAAATATTTACATATTTCATTGATCAAGATCATTTCTAATCAAGTTTACATTTTTTCTAAACAAATGGCCTATAGTGAAGGTATCATCAACAAACAAAACATGCCCTAGGTACACACGAGTCGTGTGGAATGTGACCTCTCCGCCACTCACACTCACCTCTTGCTTGTCACAGTTATTGTCATGACTAAAGTAGATGTAGGTACATAAATAAAATATGTTACCCACCTTTTCCGGTTCCTGAAGCACTTTTTTTCATTTTGCTCTTTTCTCTTCTAAGAGATGCTAACAGGCTTGTGATTTTCTTTTGACATTCTTCTACGGTTATTCCAAATTGATCCGATAATTTCACCCAACCGTCTTGTTTTATTATTTTATTAAAGTGTTGAGGATGCTTAGGGTCCCATAATTCCCTGATTTCCCTATATTTTTCTATGAATAATAGAGTCTTCTCTTTGTCCCAAGCCATTACTTAAATTTACAACTGTCCGTGACGCCAAAAAAATCTCCGAAGCGTCAGAAACACTTTATGACAACGTGCGTTCACTTCACTGTCACGTAGGCTACTGAGCGGGCGGGCGGGGGGCTAGGGGCAGTGAAGCCCCCCGCCCGCCCGCTGAAGCTGTGAAGCGCATTGATGTTACAAGTTGTATCAAGATATTACACATTGTATCAATACAAGGTGCGCATTGTAATGCTCGGTTCTCCTCCTTCACTGATGTATGCCCGTTTTGTATCATTACAAGGTGCGCATTGTAATGCTCGGTTCTCCTCCTTCACTGATGTAATGCTCAAATCTGTAACGTTACATAACACGCGAATGCTCCCGGTGAGGGAGCACCCTTATATATGTGCGAATGTGTGTGTATCTAAAAGCGAAGCGTTGCGAATTGTATAATCTATGTAAATGTATGCTATGGGAATGTTGAAAAAAATAAAAAAAATATTTTTAAAAAAGTGTATATATTTCTTTATTGTATTTTATATTGCCCCCAAGCTAGCGTGTTTACATTGTTCTGGATGATGAATCTTTTACCATCATCGCTAGATAGGCATTTTTTTCTTTTAACTTGCGTATAAACATTATGCTTATTACTAGTGAATGTATGCATATTATCATACTTAACATAATTACAATCTAGAGCTTCTTAATTTTCTTATAATTTTCTAACAATAGCGGCTGAGACACCTTTGTTTTTCTTTATGGCGAAATCGCCCTGCAATACATAACTGTACATTTTTGATCTTAAACCTATAAATTCCTCAATTATACAATCGTTGTTCTCATCTTTCATGAGACCGATAACTTTCTTATTCACTAGGTGGAGATTATGAATATTGTTTGCAGGAAAATCAGAGGTGTCGAATTTGGTATCCAAGTCGCATCTAATGTCTTCGTAAAAATTAGCTGTTTTAATTTGATAAATAAACGAGTCGGTATCCGTGTTAAGTAATTATACATTGTTTTTATATTTAGGCAGCTGTTTTGAGATTTCCAGTACACTGAATCCGACATAGATTGGTTTATTATACATTAATTTCGTTTTGTTCATCTGCACTGCTACAAAATTTTCAGTGAAGATTTTACAGCTGTGGAAATTGGGGCGAGAAATGTATCTCTCGGCTCCGTATTTACATTTGGTCTTTGATTTTTTATCATTCCATGTGTTACATAGTTTTATATCGACTCGTTTTCCTACATTTTCTATTGTCTTCCCAAACACCGAATTTATCATCAATTTCGCTCAAACGTGTTTTTCGCTAACTTTCTTTTGTTAGTGTTTAAATCGATATAGGGCTTGAGCCATGCGGATTATTGGGAAGACAATATTCTATGGATTTTCTTACAAACTAAACCGTATTCTATACATTGTTTTAAGTTTACATAGTGAATTATATAATTTTGATTGTTGTTGAGAGTGAGTAAAAGTTTTTTAGTTTTACCATTAGGTCGTGTTTTTGTTTCCGCACAAAATGGATAGTCATTATGCAAATCGTGTTTCGATTGTGGATATTACAAGTCCACATCCAAAATATATCCTATATCCGAATCTAGCGCTATAATAAAGCGCTAGTATATCAAACGAGGCGACATCACTATCCGGTAACCAAACAAAGTTGCCGCATGGTAAAAATTTACTCATGGCATGACCATACAAATTATTGACATCCAAGTACACTATAAAATTGCTTTTCTCTGCAGTTATAGTAGTAGCAGTGGGGTTGGATACGGATGGATTCATAGTAAAGCTATTGACGGCCTTGGCGTGTCTTTTGGAAACTGGACTAATTCCACCACGAATACCGGATTGTAAGAATTGAATCATTTCATAATCGGTGATTAGTTCGAGGTTTACACCCGTTTGCCTCAACATGGCGTCCCACGAAAGACCGGGCGCCGTGAAATATCTACAAGGGTCTAGTTTATAAAAATAAATAAATAAAAATATTTTATTTCAGACGGGTCGTCCATAACAATTTTAAATTAAATTAAATTAAAGCATAGTGAGTAATTAAAGTAAGTAATTCATTATGAAATTAAATTAAATTAAGTGACAAAATTATATACCAAAAAATTTTGGTAAGTTAAAGTGGTACTGTTTTAACATTTCTATTATTAAATTATTAGTACTATGCAATCTTGACAGGAATCCTGCCCTAGCCCTACGAATTACCGCATAAAAATCGTCAACCCTGTGCATCGCAAACATACCCATATATGAGCTCAGGCAAATGTCACGGAAATTTTCAAACAATTCAGTCAGCATTAAAACATCAGCTTTAAGATATAAATCACAATACTCGCCCAAGGTTTTTATATTAAACTCGCTCTATATTGTTTTTGCGTGGGCGTAATCGCTATCGGAAACGTGTGTTTGCGTTAGCGCGCTGTAAAATGATTGTTTATCATGTAGGCAACACAGAAAACCTGCCATCTGTCACCCGTGAGTGCAGGTGTGACAGTGGGAGCGGCGTCGGACGGACGCAGCGAGAGTAAAAGATGGACGATATAAAAGTAATTAAGCGAGATATAAGTACTAGGTGATTAATTAAGCTAGATATAAACTAAGTGGATGTTACAAGTTGACACAATTGGGACAAGTTATATTACATAAACTATTCTCAGTAATTACCGCTTATCACACCAGGAATAAGTCCATACATAAGTCGGTATTCTTTTCTCCCATTTGCCACTTGGTTCATCATAAAATATTCTCAGGAATCACCGCTTATCACACGAGGAATAAGTCCATACATAAGTCGGTATTCGTTTCCCCTATTTGCTTGTTGGCTTATCATAAACTATTCTCAAGAATCACCGCTTATCTCACCAGGAATAAGTCCATACATAAGTCGGTATTCTTTTCTCTCATTTGCCGGTTGGTTCATCATAAAATATTCTCAGGAATCACCGCTTATCGCACCAGGAATAAGTCCATACATAAGTCGGTATTCGTTTCCCTTATTTGCTTGTTAGGTTATCATAAAATACTCTCAAGAATCGCCGCTTATCACACCAGGAATAAGTCCATACATAAGTCGGTATTCTTCTCTCTTATTTGCTCGTTAGGTTATCATAAAATACTCTCAAGAATCACCGCTTATCACACCAGGAATAAATCCATACATAAGTCGGTATTCTTTTCAACTATTCTCAGGAATCAAGAATGACAAATGGAAGGTGGCAATACTGACGTAAACAATGGATCGTATTCCGGTGACAAAAGCTAGTCCTAGTAAGAACCAACAAACGAATTGGAAAACGGCTGACGAAGCGTCTGAAAAATGACGAACAATAATAGTCTGGTAAAACCTGATTCGATAATCCCGATGCGAGTGGACGGTGATCTTCAGTATGAACTTCAGCAACTGATCGGGTCGCGATGGTGACAAGAGGGAGTCTAGTTAATTTGATGGAAAACAAGCAGACTAATTCGGGGTCGGCAAGTGGAAAGGGTGTATCCTTTTTATTAATAATAATAGATTTATCTACAGAATAGAGGTACAGAAGTAGATATCATGGTTGGAAATCACTTTACCTGTTCTAGCAGATACTCACTAATGTTCAAGGGTTACTTAAATTCAAATTAAAGTTCTTATAATTGACGTATTCCGTAATGATATATTAATTATGTCTAGCTGAATTCGGTACGTAGTAGCTAGAAGTTGTATAGACCCTTTAAAGTAGATCTAAAATGACATGCTGATTGTAAATGCTAAATATCGGTTCATGTTAATGTACATCTTCGCAGTCACTCAATATTACGTTGATGTTTGGTGGAAACAGCACAGTAAAGAGCAAATTCTTAAATACTATTTCAAGTAACATCTATTCCAATAGACTATATAAGCAGTTCGCGCACGAACGCTTGCTTACTTCACTCGCTAGGTATTAATGTATGGATCGCTGATATGTTATCAAAGCGTATAAGTACACCAATGTATCACGAAATAATTTCCTACATCTTTGTCATTCATTTGTCACACACTGACACGAGACAAGCAACGGTGACCGATGCGGCAATTCACGGCTCAGCATGACGCTGGGTTGGTGCAGCGTTTGGTGCTGTTTGTCCTCAATCACCGTGTTCAAGTTAACCATATTATCATAAGAGGACGAGGGTCTCTGGCATCGTTCGTCCTTACGCGCTCAAGAATGTACAAGAATGGAAGTTTCCAGAAATCAGATTTTATTGTATGTTACATCAATTAAGTCTATAGTGCCATGAAGGACTCGTTGCTTGCGAGACAATAAAATGGGGCAACAAAACGCCGTCTGTTGCGCTCTCTATCGCACTTACGGGGCTTATGGTAGACACAGTTATGCATGCATCTGCCCCTAGTGCAAGGATGATATGGGGCATCACAGGTAACGAGTTTATAATAATACAATAATACCTTGGCTAACATCATTGTGACTTATTTTGTTATATTAATAATAGTATTTGTTGTACTACAATCGAGATACAGTCAGAGGCAGTCGTCTCAGTTATTTGAAAATATAGGATTACATTGTACACATTGTAGATCTCATAGTGATCTGTACTGTGTGTATCATTATCAATTAGTGGATTCATGTTTCTTTAAATTTCTGGAATAATATGATTATTGGGGTCTCCTTAGAATACATTGTGGTTTGTTTCGATCTTAGTACTTATTAATAATAACAACTACATTTAACCATATTATTTATCTTGACTTCGTAGACATAGGTTCAATATTCAATAACTCAATTTGATAGGTAATTGTCTTTTATTGTTATTCAAGTAGAGTACAAAATATGGTCACATAATATCTGTGCCGACATCTCTGCCTTTCTGGTCTGCAAAATTATTTTACAATCATTATTCATATACTTACCGATATTGCTTAGTATAATACTACATATATGCAATTAAAGATTGGCATATTGTTTTCTTATTATTTGTTTTACGTTACATACTTATATTGTAATATATATATTATTTTTTTTATTTTTTTTTCAACGGTGTCAATCAGTAGGTACCACTTGAGAATAATTAAATGTCAATTCACGATAGTCAAATTGGTAATGCATGAAACACTACAAAGACATTATAATCAAGGTCAACTCATATCAAATATTCATCAATTGTATGAGAACATTGGATTATAGGATATTCTTTTAATTTATTTTTAAGTTTAAAGAAATTATGAAGTCTACAGAAGTAGTTAGGTTCATTAGTATATTGTAAAACTTTGTGATTAATTTTGTATAAAGTGTTAGTAATGGTCAATGGGATCCAACAACTCTTACCATATCTCTTAAAATGTATATATTAGTGAAAATATTGTAATTTGTGTTGCATTAGAGCATTAGAATTCATGTCATTACAGTGGTAAGAAGGAAAGGGCAAACAAACTTACTTTAATTGAAAACTGATAGTGACATTGTTTAAAATCATAGAGTACTTAGCACTCAGAATTCAAGTTGGTGATAATTCACTATCCTTCTTTTCTTTCCTCGTTGTTGTTTTGTTTAAGGTTGATTATTTTTTATTCGCTTTAAATGCAAATTACCAAAGATGTTTTATAATTCTCATAATTAGTATTGCCACATTTGCCATGCAAATATGTAGTTCATAATAATATTTAAAAATTAAATTATTGAGTTCACTATAATTTCCTTTTTAATTTAAGTATTAACATAAATTGTGTTGATTTCAATATTTGATTATACTATTGTGAATTGGTTGTATACGTATATCACTAACAATAACTAGATCATAGAATTTTCTTAATATCAAGCTTAAATCAGAATGACTTATAGTATTTACTATTTACTTATCTCAGTGTGATTTGTTGTGTATTTATAAGAATTAGACTTAAAGATGTTGATTGCAATGTACATAATGATTATTGATACCAGTATTTTGTAGGTCTCATTGGCACTTGTTTTGTGCACTTGTTAAATCTAACAATGTTAGCTTTGATCTGTTAGAGGAATTATTATACTAATCATATTAATTATAATATAGGCTGTTAAGGTATTCTATGTTGCTCCTATTGAGTTATGGGTATTAGGGCATTACCCTCGGTTGGAAGGCCGAGTGGTCAGATATGGGGACATATCTGGAGCAGGATGGACGACTGTAGGCAACACAGAAAACCTGCCATCTGTCACCTGTGAGTGCAGGTGTGACAGTGGGAGCGGCGTCGGACGGACGCAGCGAGAGTAAAAGATGGACGATATAAAAGTAATTAAGCGAGATATAAGTACTAGGTGATTAATTAAGCTAGATATAAACTAAGTGGATGTTACAAGTGTACCTGAATATAAGACTGTGGACATCGGAACTGCGTTTGATTCATATTAGGGTCATCCCAAGACTAATAAACCCGGATTGGAGGTTAAGTTGTTTATAATCAGGTAGTGACTCCTCTTCGAGTTTAGCCCAGCAGTCGATATATTCGTATGGAAAAAATAGCAGTCCAGTAGCATGTTCACATAGTATACATAAATTTGTTTCAAGAAGTACTCAAGTTGATCATGAACATATGTATGGGTCTATTAATAGATGCAAAAATGATGATACCTTCATAAAGTTTTACACAGGCTTTGAATCATATAAATTTTTTTATTTAGTGTACTGTACTCTTAGTCCAATGGTTCACAAAATTAGGTATTATGGCAGCAATGTCAATAATTTGAGCCCAGAAGATCAGTTCTTTTTGACAGTAATGAAATTGAGGCAAAATAAATGTAATTTTGAACTTGGCAGGTTTTTTAATGTGAGCGAAACAACAGTATCAAACATTTTTATAACATGGGTAAACTTTGTTTATCAATTATGGATAAAAATAGATATTTGGCCAAGAAAGGAATTGGTTCAATATTTCAATATTTTCAAAAATTGT
This sequence comes from Maniola hyperantus, assembly GCF_902806685.2. Lineage (NCBI taxonomy): Eukaryota > Metazoa > Arthropoda > Insecta > Lepidoptera > Nymphalidae > Maniola > Maniola hyperantus. The sequence goes on from NC_048557.2 coordinate 5,445,554, forward strand.
GAATCAAATCTCAGAGTTATATTAGATGGAACCGAAATAAAAGTTCAAAAGCCCAAGAACCCCAAGTCTCAGCAAGCATCTTGGAGTAGCTACAAACTGTAATGTGTGACCCAAGGCACTTGCACAATACAAGCACTTATAATGTAACGCACGGTAGAATTAAGAAGGGGTATCATTAAAGCACGCACCACATCAACATCTCGTCTTATTTGGGCCTCCATTACCACAAAACATGCAAACACATTAAAAATACTAGTTGGCATGACACCTGATGGGCTGCTATCTTATTGTTCACAAGCTTTTGCAGGATCAAGCGATCGGCAGGCAGTAGAACGGAGCGATCTTTTTAATAAATGTGAAAGTGGTGATAGTATACTTGCTGACAAAGGATTTACTATACAAGATATGTTTGCAGAGAAAAATGTGACCATTAGGATCCAACATTTTTGAAAGGAAAGTCTCAGTTGCCTGGTCTCACAGTAATAAAAGATAGAGAGCTGGCGAACAAGAGGGTACATATTGAAAGAATTATAGGGTTAACAAAGACATACAAAATATTAAAAAACGAACTGGACCATAGCTATGTTCCAATAGCAAGTAAAATCTTTTTTATATGTTTTATGTGCTGTAATTTTAGGGAAGGTATTATGAAGAATAATAGGGGTTAAAGTATGAAATTGCCGTTTTATTGTAATAGGTACTTCGAATTGATATAGAACCTTCATGGTTTGAGATTTTTAAGTGAAACTTTTTTCATACGGTACCTATGTAGTTCTTCTTTTAAGAAATGTGCAACATTCGATTATCAACTTTCAGTTGTTTTTTTTTATTCAGCTTAGACAATAAAGATGGATACTTCGGAAATTCGTGTGATTTTTGAATACGAGTTCCGACGCGGAACTAACGCAGCAGAAACAGCTCGTAATATTAATGTCGCGTTTCAAGAGGGGACTGCTAATGAACGCACTGTGCGATTTTGGTTTAAACGCTTTCGTGATGGAAACTTCGATTTGAAGAACGAACCACGTGGAAGACCGCCCACACAGGTGAATAACAATGATTTGAAAGAGATGGTGGAAGCCGATCCGAGCCAAACTACCCAGGAATTAGCGGCATGGTTTAACGTTACCTTACCAACAATATTGACTCATTTGCGTCAAATCAATAAATAAATAAATATGAAAAATGGGTGCCTTATGATTTGACTGATCTGCAGAAAGAAACGCGTGTTGAAACTTGCGTTGCCTTGTTGAATCGATACAGAAATGAAGGAATATTGGATCGAATTGTGACATGTGATGAAAAATGGACTCTTTACGATAATCGTAAGCGGAAAATGCAATGACTGACCCCAGGTCAAACGCCGCAACAGTGTCCTAAAGCAAAGCTTACCAATAAAAAGGTAATGGTAACTGTTTGGTGGTCTCAGCGTGGTGTTATTCACTATAGCTTTCTCCGATCTGGTCAAGCAATAACGGAAAATGTCTACTGCGCCGAACTCCGAACAATGATAGCGAAACTAGCAGTAAAACAGCCCCGACTTATGAATCGATCTTCACCATTAAGACCTCATACAGCACGAGAAACCGATTTAACTCTACAGGAACTGCAATTAGAAACCATTTGTCACCCTCCGTATTCGCCAGACCTTGCTCCAACGGACTACCATTTTTTTCGTGTTTTGGACAATTTTCTGCGTCATAAAAGTTTTCTCAGGAGGCAGTGCAAAATGCTTTTACACAGTTTGTCGAATCTAGATCACCAGAGTTCTATCGCAAAGGCATAAATGAGCTTCCTATTAGATGGCAGAAATGTATAGATAATAATGGTAATTACTTTGATTAAATAAATATGTTAAATTAAAAAAAAACTAATTTTTATTTTTCAGTAGGTACAAATCGGCAATTTCATACTTTAACCCCTAATACCACAAAGACTCTGAAGCGTCTACTCCAGATTTATCCGACGCTGAAGAATCGTATTATGACATTAATAAAGATGCCGATACGAGTGTTATGCCTTTTTATCTTTAGTTGCGAGAGCTTTATGCAAGATAGATAGAAATAGACGCCTTGGGTATGCACTAAATAATGCATTTATTAATGGAGAACTGTAAAAACGAAGAATAAATGATATTTCAAAGTTTAATGTGGCAAACTAAGAGAACAACAATAAAAATAATATGTTTCTATTTACATGTTTGAGAGAACTCCTTGCCACCTCTTTTACACGTAATCTCTAAATGAGATTACTAGCTTACTATACTCTATCCACGGAGAGAATTTAGTATGGGACTCTCTCTGTTACGTAATCCCATACAAATGACCAAGACAAAAAACTCTGGGTATTAACCATTTTGAATCAATCAGAAACGAAACCTATGTTTTCGGAACCTCTATTAGAGAACCTATGTTACGGTCTCGGGTATGGTGGGTCTAGAATCTCTGGAGTTAGGACGAAATAGGGATATTCTCATCCACTACTACCAATAATAACAATTAAACAAAAAGGTGGACAATCCGGACACATTGTCGCGGTGTGCGTTGGCGGTTGCCGGACAAGCTGCTCCGGTCATGTCGGAAGTGGCCTTTCTTCACGCTCAAGTCGTTCCGTACGCGGTATGCTGAAAGTGCGCCAAACTTCCGCGCACTTTCTATGCTAAATGAGATTGGGTTAAATAAATACTTATTTATGGTATAGATGACTAATTAATATAATAAATCAACTTTTAATCAAATAAATCCGGATTATTTCTTATCACCGCAATATTTTCCAGTGTACTTTTCCTATTTATTGTATCTGATTAACTCGAATGATGTAAAGTCTGTTCGCTGACTTAGTGTCGCTACACCCGCAGGCACACTTAATATTTTGCTTTTACTATGTTAATTTCACTGCGTTGGATAAATAAATGTTAACTATTCTAAGAATAAAATAGAATACTATATTATTCTTATGGTTATTGTAATAAAATACGAATATAAATAATAAAAACAAGTTGGGTAGCGACACTATGTTAGTGAACAGACAGAGGAAACGTAACAATCTGAAATATTTGGAAGTAAGACACACATACATGTCAGCGGATGAATTTCATCACCAGGTAGAGTTGTCACTCAAAAAGAAGAAAAGAATATATGACTTTGAAGACTTCTATCACGCGGTTTCTAATACTCATCGTAAAATTACTGTGAAGAAAATGGTCGTCAGCGACTTTTGTAGATTTGAAGATTGCTCTTTTTCATACAAACTTCAAAATATGGCTCAAATTTAATCTAAGGGACAATAAAATAAATTTTATTGAAGAAAAAATTCTCTCGACGGAGACTTGAATTGCTGAAGCTGCCAGTACGCATAGTGCTAGCTCCGATAATTCTGATGTCAATTTATTAGTCCAGTATTAGATAATATTTTCTGAGCTGAGTAGTCTAGGAATTCTCATTTCTTTAAAAGCCACATCCATTGATCTGCTATCACGTTGCCGTCCTATACCTCTTTGTAATTTTGTTTCACGCAATATCTTATCTGCAAATTATATGTTGGCACTTGGCGCACTACTGCAGCTTGCAATAGCTTCATCGTTGTTTGTAAAAGTTTTAACACTAGTAAACTCATTGATGGACTCAATTGGGTGTTTTATTTTGTTAATTTGTGGTAAGGTTTCCAGCAAGAGCTTTCCTGCTTCTGCATCAGACAGGATAATATTAGTCTAACATCTATACAGAGGGCTTCCAACATAAGTTTTGCACTTCCCTAGCTTTCATACACTGTAACATTGTTTGACTTATTCGTGTGTGACAATGCTCTAAGCGACCTTTACGTGTCAGTCATTCTATAAAAAAAAAACACCAAGAGTCAGATGTTCTTTCTGCAATTTTATAGTGGTGTCATGAAGTGGTTTTAAACAGTCAACTTAATCACTTAATATGTGCCAGCTAGCCTCATTTAATCTGGCTCTCATATTGGAGTCACTAAATCAAATTGATTTTAAAGGTACCGATCTTACTAACATAATTGTATGTCGAAGACCATGTAGTAGGGGCGGTCTATTATGGTTTTTTTTGATTAGCTTGCCTTAAGAAATTTCTAATTGTTGGTGTTCTTAATATCTTGTCAACTTCCCGGGCATTATGCAGTACATGTTGTACTTCTAGACTTGCTTGTAGTTCATCTTTTATAGCTAATTGCAACGTGTGTGTTGCGCATAGCATAGTAATTTCGTCTCATCCTCAGTGTTAGTGTTTGTTTGTAAGTCTACTTCTATTTAATAAAATTATACGAACCACCATAGAGAGTAGCCATATTTTTTAAAAATTTCTTCCATTGTCTGTTGTTATGAATATATTTGGACGAAGTCAATTCCGTATTGAAGTAAAACATCCAAAAGTTTTTTAAATGTTCTCCTGTTTGGCTCCTGAATACTTCCTCTGTCGTCAAAGTACGTCTACTACCATTACTGGCATTTTTAATGTACATTTATTCCTATAAACGCACGGTCTAAATAGGTTGCTGAATCCAGTTTTACACATATAAGGCGGTCCTGCAATTCTTTGGAAATTTTCAGTTTTATTTCATATGCCTTGTCGGCAATCATTGATTTAATATTCTGTATATTAATTGTATTGACTTGGTGCTTATCTTGTATTCCAAATCCAATAATATCTTAGAAAGCCTTGTCTTATCAACTGAAAAGGTCTTCTATGGACAGTCATAAGTTTTAAACAGTTTTTTTTAATAATGTCCATAGTGGTGTCTCTTTTTGGCCTACGGGAGCAATATTTTCTTTATTTAGTAAAAGAACATCTTTAAATTGCTCTTTATGTTTGACGGACATATGGTTCTTTAAATTAGTAGCATGCTTACCCTGAAAGGAAATAAATAATTATAAGACTTGTCCGTGTTGCTTTGCTTATAAAAATCCCGGAGTGCAGTACCTTGTAGCATCAGAGGAGTTGAAACCCAATAATTTTATAGGATCATTTTGCAAAGTTGCGAAATGATTTTTAGCATTTTTATTAGACCTTACTCAATTTTTTTTACAGTAACAGATGAAGAGGAATTTGCGCTAGACTAAGCCAGGGCACACTACGATGCATCAGTTTTATTACCACTAATAGTCAAACTGAAATTGAAATCAAGACCGTTCAAACATGTTCGCAGAGGAAGTAAACCAATGTCACACCACTTGAGTGGTGGATACTTAGGGTGGATAGCACAAAAATGTGTCTGAGAAAACGGACCAGTCAAAAATTTATCAAATAAAAATAATCCACAAAGGACATCCCTAAAAAGAATGGATTTCTGTAGGTTCATGCTGAATGCAGACCTAGAAAATCCAGTTTTTTGACAGATGAGTCCAAGTTTAACCAGGACGGGACGATTACCACAATGCACACTTCTGGGCATCTAAGATAGATCAAACCCCTAACAAAATAAGAGAGAATGTATTTTGTGAGTTGATGAGACAGATTAATGGATGCATCTCACTTGTAGGTACTTTATGCAAAACAAACAATATCATCATTTCAAGAAATTCAATATATACTTTCCAACCTGCAGACATTCATTTTTCCTGCAGACTAACTGCCGTACTCAGAGTCGCATAATTGTTACTTAAGTTTAGTTAAAACGAGACTGAGCTATATCTCTCACGTTATAACTCAATCTTAAGTAATGATTAGCGACTCTGAGTGTGGCTGTTAATCTTCGACAGGGGTGATGTTGGGGACTAAGCAGACTATTATTGAAAAAGTTAAAGAAAATTGTTGTGGGCTCTTCTCAGACCTGGGCGCGTTTGGAACCCTCGTAGCTTTAGTTTTAAGTACGTATTAATTATCACCACTATATCATATCATCTTACAAATAAAAATTTATGACAATCAGGAAGCGTAAAATTTTACCAATTCTGAATAAATAATTTGAGTTTTGAGTTTGAAAGAAGAATACATGCAATTTACAAAGTACTGGGGAAAGTGAATGCACTGGGACAGAACTGGGAACTCAAAGACACCAAAGACCTAAAGAAGTTCTACAAGGATCTAAGAAATATAAGCAATATGAAGAGAATTTGGTTCAGTCAGCGAGGTCAATGGTAATTGTTCAGTCAGAGATAAAGCAATGGAAAATTTTGTATAATATGAGGGAGGTGAATCGTACCATTAGGCTTTGGTAACACAAAAAGTCATTAGTTACATTAGGGCGGCTGCCCGGAGCTGGTGTTGAAAGTACAAGCCCTTTTTGGGTTGTGAAATTGGTTTAATTGTACATAAAATGGTATAGGTATATGAAAATTATAGATAAGTCTGTTCGCACTGGTGTTAGGCAACGACGCGCACGTATGCAGTTTTCTTGTAGAGCATGTTTAGCTGACGAAGGAATCGAGGTCAGTCGGCGTAACACATTCACAAATATTGTTATGCAGAATACAACCACAAACATTAACTTTGAGAAGATCCACATCTACAGAAAAGAAAAAGGATGTTGACAACTTACTACAGGCTGTTTTCGGGAACTGGCAAGAGCTAGATAACAGCCGTTTTAATTGGTACAAAGAACTCTCTTTCAGTTGCAGAGCAAATTGAAGAGAATGAATGTGATTGTCTGGCTGAAGGAGACAGCTGTCTAACTTATTACTTACTATTATACTTAGAATCTAATTATAACTATAATATCACTAGTGAGTAATTACTAACCAAATAAAATATTTTCCTAAATTATTATTGGTTTTTTTCATAACTGTCAACATAATATAGTTGTTTATTTGTTAAACCAAGAACATCGTAAATTAAGAATTTATTATTTATTTGGACGAAACATGTTATGACTGCTACATTTTAACATATTGTTTTCAGTTCATAATTTGTTTTGTCCAAGTGGTTAATGCACAATGTTTTTCCATTATGTATTAAATTTTAAGTTATAGCTACAAGCTTCATTTATTTGTAGAAGCTTAATAATTGCAATCATTTGAATCATGGTTTAATCTTTCTACATTCCATAGCATTCACAAAATTCACCGTAACCGTCAGAATAAAAATTTTGATTATTTTTCGGTTGGGTTTGAAACTGAAAGACCTCATATTGTACTTACAAATAGCGTGTTAATTGTTCTTGTTACCAAATCACTACACTCATGACTGAGCTCATGAATAATTAAATTAATTTGTGCAAAATTTTCAAGTTAAGACTCGTTGTTCAAGAAGTTCAAGAGACAAGACCTATATACATCCTACTCTATGGACAAGACCATAGATTATCTACCATATCCAGACCATATACTAGTAGATAATCTATAACCAAGACTTTTCAATATAGGTATATAATGTACTCTGTGACAAGACTGATAAAAAGACAAGACCACAGACCAATAACATATGACAAGACGACAAGATTAAAGATTCAAGTTCAAGAATCAAGATGGCAGCCTACTACTCTATGGCCGCGGCCGCCTCTATGTCTTGAGTACCTACCTATAATAGCGGCACGCTATGATGGCCGGTTTGACGTTTGTCCGCTCATGAAGTTCCGTATTAATTGATAACGACTTTGAAGGAAATAATTGTATTACTTTATTGACGATAGTGATGTGCAGAGATTCATAAATTTTATCGAATGTAGTTTTAGGTTTAGGACTCAAAATTTATTTATTAAATTGATTTCTTAAATGTATACAAGTGTAGAAAAATCAGTTTGCACCATTTAAGGGGTGAATGTACTTGTGAATATGAACAATTTTCACTATGTGGACAAACCTCTGAAATCGCAAAAAAATATCAATAAATTTTTAAAAATGGAATCTAATACGATCGTCACATAGGATCGCTGGCTAGCACAACTACTACCTCCGGCAAACTCGCGTCAATGCTCAATGCAAAACAAAGCAGTTTCGAATTGACGTTGCTTCGAAAAGTATAAACTGTCAGTGCAATGCGATTGTGATATAGTTTTGACCTGGCTTTGGATTTCAAATATTGATACTGCATTACTGTTGACCCTTGCTCGTTAATTTGGACTCTGTTCAAGCCCTTTGTTGTGGATTTCGTCGATATGACCGAACGTACGCAGAGAACTGTTCTAAATAGTCAGACACGTGAGTTCCTAATACGCCTTCGTAACTATTTCGATCGTGAAGCTCAAAATGGAGGGCCAATTTTACCTATAACGTCAGTGGTTGAACGCGTAGCTGATGCGCTTAATATTGGACAACGAACTGTTAGACGGATAACTAAAAAAAAATATGGCGAGACTGGCACAGAAGAAAATAAACTTCACACACCAAAAAAGAGAAAACGAGCAAAACCAGTCGTAGGCATCGATAGCTTTGATGCCGATGCTATCCGAAGACATGTTTACGGCTACTATTTACAGAAGGAGTATCCAACAAGAAAAAAGTTGGTGCATTCACTGAAGGAAGCTGGATTATTCTTCGGTGGGGAAAGTTCTTTAACGAAGATTTTGAAGACCATTGGATTTCGATACAAAAAATGTAACAAACGCAAAATATTGATGGAAAGATTTGATATAGCGATGGCAAGGTATACTTTTTTACGGCAAGTGAAAGAAATCAAAAATTGGCAAAATGTTGTGTTCTTGGATGAAACATGGCTTAATGCTAACCATACTGTAGGCCGTTCTTGGAACGATGACACAGCAGCATCTACTTCCAAAGTTCCTGTAGGAAAAGGATCGCGACTTATAATTTGTCACGCCGGAACCATCAACGGGTTTGTCGAAGGTTCTCTCATGGCTTTTGCGTCAAAAACCACTGGAGACTATCATGAAGACATGAATGGAGAAAAGTTTACTGAATGGTTTACCTCAATGTTGTGTAGCCTCCCTGAACCATCTATTATAATTATGGACAACGCCCCATACCACTCGATGCAAATTGACAAGCCACCTGCCCAATCCCAAAAGAAAGCTGATATCGTCGCATGGCTTCGTAAAAATGGCGTAGATGCAAACATGAATATGTTAAAAGCGGAATTAGTACGTCTTTAAAAGAAAACAAACCAACCAAGATCCGATACGTCATTGACGAAATAGCATTAGAACATGGGCACAGAGTTATACGGTTACCGCCTTACCATTGTGAGTATAATGCGATTGAGTTGGTGTGGGCTCAAATTAAGGGATATGCTGCAAGACACAATACAGAACCCCCATTTACCACAAAAAAAATGCTAAAATTATTAGAAGAAGCTTGTGAACATGTGACTAAAGGAGACTGGGAAAAGGTTGTGAATAGAACTGTTAAATTAATAAGGGAAGATTATGAAAGAGATGTGAAAATAGATAATATTATAGAAAACGAACATATAATTATTAATGTATGTGATGATAGCAGTGACGACAGTGAAATAGTAGTATGGACGAATCTGATTAATTATGGCCTTTTGTGGCACCTTTTTCGGTATCTTTTGTATTCATATGTTTCTTGTGTGCATATAAAGTATGTATATTCATTTTCGTTCAAATATTCAGTTCGTTCAAATAAATTAAATAAACATATACATTTTTGTTTTATTAAACCTATTTAATCAGGTACAAAAACAAAACTTAATTGTTTTTTGTTCGAGAATAAATTGACATTCCACATCACTATTGTAATGTGTCAAACCGGCCATCATAGCGTGCCGCTAGTGTAATAAAGATAGTAGTAAGTAAAAGAGATACAGGAACGTTTGCTTTCTCATTCACACTAAAAAGAGAGCACAGATAAAATAGTTACTAATGTGATAGCTAACCTATTTTTTGTCCTTTATCGTGTAACTGGTTTTTTTCAAAGGATTGCAACTAAAGTTGTATTCCTTGAAAAAAATCGGTTACACGATAAGGGACAAAAAATAGGTTAGCTGCGTCTCTGTTTATCACATTAATAACTTTATCTATGTTCTCTTTTTAGTGTGAATGAGAAAGCAAACGTTCAAAATATTCGAACAAGAACAAAGGGGGGACACTTGATAGCAATGTTAGTTCCGATTCTCGCCACGCGCCAAGATAGCCTTGTCTCACTGTAACATAAATTCGTTTTTCCGCAATCAACCAGCAAAGCAGTATTTTACAAGTGGCAATAATTGTGCCATCATTGGTGCCCAACTTATCTATGGGATCGGGAGAATTTGGATCTGTGATTTGGATACTCCAAAAAATCGTGAAAAGTATTAAGGAGTTGCACGAAAAAAAAAACCAGTAAGTCTTAGTAAATGATGTAGTGTTTTATTTGACATCAAATTAATAAACAAAATAAAATATTGGACTTACAAAATCAGATAGAGATCTTTACTAATATTTTGATGGAATAAGGTACTTTATAAACTATTAGCGACCCGCCCTGGCTTCCCACGGGTAGCTTATTACAATTTTCGTAGGGTTCTCTAATTTCATTGATAATAAAATATAGCTCCGGAACATATTATGTACTCAATCTAATGTAGCTTTCTGCTGGCAAACGAATTTTCAAAATCGGTTCTATCAGGAGAGTTTACTTTGTTATAGTGGCACTAAATGCTTGCGACAAACAGCGAACGGCGAGTGTGTGGCGATGTTTGCATATGCTTGCCAGCGCTTTGGAACGTACCGATTTGAAGGTAGGCCATCTGTGGTGTTTGCCGATACTTGCTGTATGTTGTTTGCCACAACTCACAAGCGTGAAGCGCGTCCATGTGGATAGGTACAGTTCAACCATTTAGAGAAGAAAATAAATATTTTTGAAATAAAAAAATTTATACTTTTACAACCCTAAAATTGATTGTCAGTGCTGTCAAAAATAAAAATATATTTTGTGTTTTTGAAAATGTCTTTATGAATAATCTTAAATAGGTATATAAAATGAAAAGGTGACTGACTGACTGACGGATCTATCAACGCACAGCTCAAACTACTGGACGGATCGGGCTGAAATTTGGCATGCAGATAGATATTATGACGTAGGCATCCGCTAAGAAAGGAGTTTTGAAAATTCAACCCCTGAGGAGATAAAAAAGGGGGTTGAAATATGTGTAGTCCATGCGAACGAAGTCGCGAGCATAAGCTTGTTATGTAATAAAAATATACACATTGTTTATGTCCTAGTAAAAAAGGATAAACACATAAAAATATAAATTTAACGTAACTAGTTTGTATAGACGCCCTTTTCACATATTACTTTGTGTATTTAGATGAATTTTAGCAATTTATTCGTTTATTTAAATACCAAATAACCGCTACGTTACCAAAAACTTATTATTATATTTTTTAAAGGTTAATATCAACATGTACTTAAATAAGATATTTTCTATAGTTCATTCGCATTAAGAATGCAGTGAGTCATCAGTGCAACTGCAGGGTAACGCGTTAACGCGAACGAACTATAGGTTTTCTTTGACACCCATTTTTAGGGTTCCGTAGCCAAATGGCAAAAAACGGAACCCTGGCCAGTCGTCATCGATAATGGTTTTAGCTTGGATGAATAACGGTTTTGGCGACACAAGAGTTGGCAACACTGAAATTGTCTAATTGTCTATGATTCTTCATTCTATAATCTATAGGTAATAAACTTGATTTTTAGTCTGAGCCTCTGAACTGAATCTGAATAATAATAGGAATAGCCCTATTAATCTGTGATCAGGGAGCTCTGAGGTAATAAATAGGCCTTAAAAGACTGTTATCCAGGGCCGTAAAATAAATTAAAAAAAAAGAGGTAATAAATAATAATTAATAATCAATAATATTCTAAAATTTTCATGGCGTCACGTCATGGCACAGTCATCCTTTTATTTGGTCGGTGACAGTCATGGTGGTTGCTTTAATGCGTGGTGATTTCTATTCTTTTCAGTTTTAGTTTCCTTTTCTAAAATTTGCAGTGCAAACTTCCAAAAATGTGTCTCTATATTTAATTATTAGAAATTAATGAAAACAAACATTAATGTATAAAAGAGATTCTCTTATTTCTTCTCGATACGGAGGGACGCGTTCCACGCACCTAAGACTTTGTGGCGTATATTACATGGGCTGTTAATATGTATTTTCGAATTTCTGCTCTGTTCAGATATACCAGTTGTAGATTTATGGCGTATTTTACATGGGCCCACCACGCACTTAAGACTTTGTGGCGTATATTACATGGGCTGGCAATAAGTATTTTCGAATTTCTGCTCTGTTCAGTTATACCAGTTGTAGATTTATTTGACTATTCAAAAGCGCTTTGTTTAAGATTCGTAATGACGTGTTCATCAATTCAGTGATTTCAAATGTGCGTGGTTGACTGGATTTTTGCATCCGTTTTTATGTTGGCGGTCGAAAAGTTAAACTAAGCAAATAATATGTCTTCTCAGTTCACACGATCGCCTGTGCTATTTATTCTTTCAAAATAACCTTCCTAAATTGACAGAATCTCGACTTGTCTTCCGGGTGCAAGCAATGCATATATCCTTTGTTCTTCATCAATATTTACATATTATGATGTCCATTTCAATGAATTCTTGCTAGCTCTAGTGAAATCCTCTGAAATGGTTGATAGTATGTACTTGTCGTAAACATCTATGTTGTAGGAATAAATGATTTTTGTACATTATTGATTTGGTGTTGTAGAGTTGTAAGCACATATCTAAGTGACTGTCATGCTTGAATTGTAGGAAGAGTAGTCCTCGGTGAACTGTAAAAATGAAAGTTGGAATTATTTCACTGTGACAAACTTATCCTAAAAGCAAATGAAATAGTTAAACTATGGTGATATTTCAACACAGCGCAGCTTCTATATAAAACTTTCTTTCTCCCATCAGGATATTTAAAAGAAACTAAGCTCATCGTAATTGTATGTTCGCTGATATTTAATTCTGTAAATATCACTCTTTACACTCCGTCACGTTGCACAGTTATTTAAAACAGGCTTGATTTTTGCAGTTTTTGAATTACATCAGGAATGAAGGGGCTATTTAAATTCAGTGGATGCTTTATAATAGCATCCACTGAATTATAAGCCATTCAATCCATCAGCCATTTATGTTAGTTTTCAAGCCTTTTGTGGACATAAAATTTGCTTGTTTCCTTTCCACAGTTGAAAAGAGCTCTTTTTTTCTTAGCTGCGAGCTCAGGAACGAAAATTAAGGTTTAGGCTTGGTCTGCATGATGATTAGGATTACCTGTTGACAGTTTTGGTAGGTATATTGACAGGAAACATAATTCCGTTGTACACAATCTCTAAACTAAAATGACACAAATCTATTGCTATTGCTTTCATAATGTTGCTTGCCGAAAAGGATAGCACTAGATTTATACCTCTTATTAAGTTATTTTAGTTTAGTTTAGAGATTGTGTACAAGAGAATCGGCCCCATTGTGTGTGTAAAACTAAAATATATTACCTTTAACTATATATATAATATTTGCTGTCGCCTGCAGTTCCTGTATCTTCTTTAAGCAGCTTGGCTAAGTCCTGTAAAAGATAAACAAATGTGTATTAATTTTACATATTGTCTCTATATATGATATATGACTATATTAATAATAAATAACTGGTAAATTATTGTTATATGTCACTGGGAATCTTTGTTATAGGGTTGTTCTAGTCAAGGCGATTGAAGGAATTATTCAACTTGTAAAAACATATTGTTCAGATGTTCATCGTTTGCTTGGCAGTTGGTTTTCAAATAAAAAACAATATTAATCTGATTTGTAGTACCATTGGTATAAATTGGCATTTAAAAAAAAACTAAAATATTAACTTCATGTTTGTGTGCACAATCGATGTTTAGTGTTTATTTTGCATACATCAAACTTTAAATGGTACCATTGTTGGTATAAATAGAACATATCCATTTATGTATGCATGCACAATCAACGATTAGTTGTGACTGTTGATTTTGTATGTATAAGTTCAACAGTACCTACTGTTTTAAATTGCTGCAATTTTTGTTTCAATTTTAACTGCCACACTGGTCAGTGTAAATAGTTAAGGGAAGGGGGGCATGATGGGGTATTTAAGGAAAATACCAAAAATACAGTATTCATTACGTTTATTATGCTTATTTATTTATGGCACAATGGGGCCGATTCTCTTGTACACAATCTCTAAACTAAACTAAATTAACAGGTCTAAATTTAGTGCCATCCTTTTTCGCAAGCAACATTATGAAAGGGATAGCAATAGACTTAGACGAGCCATTTTAGTTTAGTTTAGAGGTTGTGTACAATGGAATTAGCCACAATGTCTTATTAATCTAACTACAATTTGGCAACTTATAGCGTTTAAAAAAAATGATTTAAAAGGAACTTTCGAAAAACCATCTTGCCCCTTACCATGGGGTAATGAAAATGGGGCAAGATGGGGTAAGCTATTATAAATACTATCTGTCCCGGCTTACTCACGTGTGTAGTCGACGTTAGCCCGACTAGTTTCGAACCCATCCGGGGTCCTTTTCAAGGGAGTCCGTCCGCGCACGCGCCGCGGTTTTGACTGCGGGACGCACGTGCCGCTGCCCGTAGAGCCCGTTGTGAGGGTGGCTGGGGTGGGGGGGGAGACAGCTGCCGATCGTCTCCCGACAGTTCCTGCTGTTCTTCATCATTGGAACCGTCACCGAAATCCAGGCACGCGGAGCTAATGGTGTCCCGTCCCACGACTGATGCCCTTGTCTTAGCGTCAAAAAGCGGTTTCCACGCTGAGGGTAGCATCCATCCATTGTCACGATTGAAATTCGGGTGGCGACTAATTTCGATCGCTTCCCGTATCTTCCGCGGTACTAGAAACTTTTCCCGGGACAATACGGAAACCTTGTCGAATCGTATGTAGTGCGTCGTACCCGAATTTTGGATATGTTCTGCTATTGCTGACCCATTGGTGTCTACATTTTTGACGCTGCGTATGTGTTCCATCACTCTCGTCTGGATGTTCCGACTGGTCTCGCCTATATAGTTATGGCCACAACGGGCTCTACGGGCAGCGGCACGTGCGTCCCGCAGTCAAAACCGCGGCGCGTGCGCGGACGGACTCCCTTGAAAAAGGACCCCGGATGGGTTCGAAACTAGTCGGGCTAACGTCGACTACACACGTGAGTAAGCCGGGACAGATAGTATTTATAATGGAAATCACTCACGGTAGTTTAAACGCTAAAATGGGGTAAGCTAATTATATTATTATCACAATAAATACAAATATGAATTTCTTGGGTGTTTTCATCATCCACACCAGCACAACCATTGTGAGCCCAATGTCCACAAAGCTGGCAGCCTACCCAACCTTCGGATGATTTCAGAAAACTATGATTTTCATCATTACAATAGAGACAAATTGTATCTTCATCATCGTTCGTTTTGGCTGCAACTGTAGTCCTTTGTTTCTTAGCATTTTTTTAGCCGAGGATCATTAGGATTGGATACTTCAACGTCTCCAGCTCATTTTTATAAGGAGTTGAAGTAATGACGGCTGTTTTTATATAGCTGTTTTCATAGAAATTATTGACCACTCTCCTTCTTTTAGTTTTTTTTCTTGTATGTACATACCATTGTTTTACCTGAAAAGTAAAATCGTATTAGGCACGTACCTATTTATAAACATAGATGCCTAAACGAAGACCCACTTCCCCATGTTGCCCCTATACCCCATCTTACCCCATACCCAATACCCCGTCTTACCCCAGAGGCTGATTTAGAAAAAAAAAAATTTCTCAAAAAATAAAATTAACTGAACTTTTGTCCAACTATACCACAACAAAGTAAACAACACTAACAACCATACACGAGAAAAGACATAAATTGGGTAGTCATAATTACCTTACAGTACAGACGTTTTTAACTGCGTAAAATTAGATCGACGAGACACATAGTTTCTTGTATGTGTGCGTGACCCCGTCTTACCTCGCGTCCCCGTCATGCCCCCCATCCCCTACTGCAAATCTTCGTTAACGGATTGTTCGAGATGGTTAAAAGAATTAATGCTGGCAACAGGTCAGTTATTTTAGTTGTGCAAATGTTCATCAATTGTTTGTTTAGTCGGTTTTAAAAAAATAAAAAAATAGTAATCTTTACATCAAAGTGTAAATAGTACCATTGCATTGGTATTAAATGTCATCACAAAAAAACAATAATCTTGCTTTATGTAGGTACTTATGCACAATCAATGCTTAATGTTGATTTTGCATTAGTACCTAAGTCGGTTAAAAATGGTATAAAATAACACGAATATTGCGATATCGTAACAATACATAAATTACTACACCTCAATGTAATAATTACTTAATGGTTCGTTGTTCGTTTTTCCTCCTGCAAATCTTTGTTGAAGAATTATTCAAGGTGGTTAAACGAATTCTTTAAACGGTGGCAACCGGTAAAAAAAGTTGTTTTGGTTGTGCAGATGTTTATCGTTTGCTTGTCTGGTTGTTTTCCAAAAAAAAAGCGAATCTAATTGATATCTAAGTTGAAATAGTACCCATTCGTAATTTAAAATGGTATCTCAAAAAAAAACAATATTAACTTCATGTTTGTGTGCAAAATCAATGATTAGTGTTTATTTTGCATACATCAAACTTTAAATAGTACCGTTGTTGGTATAAATAGAACTTAACCATTCATGTATAAGTATATGCATGTACAATCAATGATTAATTTGACTGTTGATTTTGTATGCATAAGTGCAATAGTGACTACCTACTGTTTTAAATTCCTGCAATCAGCTTACACTCTAATAGCTGAAATTAATAATGAAAATTAATCAATCTATACCTGTAATCTACTGATAAGTTACTCAGCAAACTTATTGTTTGTTAGAATACACACACAATTTTTGGCAAATAACATTGCTAAGAACTTATTAATAGATTTATTATTTTTTAATTAAAATATTACACTACCGCCTAGGTGAAAATCGGAATAACATTTTCTGTTAGATGTAAAACAGATTTTTGCAAAAAACTGTAGTTTTTTTGGCGCATTTACTGATCAAAACTGGTTTATTGGGGCCGATTCTCCTGTACACAATCTCTAATCTAAACTAAATTAACAGGTCTAAATCTAGTGCTATCCTTTTCCGCAAGCAATATTATGACAGGGATAGCAATCGATTTAGACGTGTCATTTTAGTTTAGTTTAGGTATTGTGTACAAAGGAATTAGCCACATTGTCTAACCACATAATAGCGAGTTTACCCCCTCACCTTAACATCGCTACTTCGTCTTGTTTGTTTTTGGAACAGTTTTTCTTCTGTCAGACAACAGCTTTTTGGAGCTCTGTTTTTCATCACTGCACCTGTGCCATGAAAACCACGCCTCAATAGCTCGTCACACAGTTTTGTTGTGGTAAAAAATCGGTCAAAGAACAACAAGTGCCCAAGAACAACAAGTGCCCGGGAACCAAAGTTTGAATCAAATGTGAAACGGCTGATTCGCCAAGAGCAAATCCATGGCTGATTAAATGGGGGAAAGTAGTATCTCCTTGATAAATCGCCATGTCACAAACTACGCCTTGTGGCGTAGCAAGGACAAATACCTTCAGCTTCAAGTTAGGAGCCGCAAGGAGCTTATATGGGCCACCACCATGTTTGATGCATTTTGGACATTTCTTGAGGGTCTTTTGAACTTGTGATACTCCATGTGGGTACCCAATAGGTACTTCTCTCGTAACTTCATGAGAGTGTGTGTGACTCCAACATGGTAATTCTCTTCATGGATCTTTTGAATTACATCCATAGTGAAGTTGCAATCTTTTGGGATCAATATTGGATGTTTCATATCATATGACCATGTTGTGTTTGTTTGTTTCTTTTGCCTATTTCAAAAAAATAGTATCTACCTACTCTGTCAAGATCATAGGGGTCCCGTTATTCTAATGTGCCCAGGGCCTCCAATAGGTTAAAGACGGCCCTGGCTGCCTGTGACTTTGCTTGTGGTAAGGCTGACAACGACTTGTAATGAGCATCTTGGCTCTTTATTCCGAATCTTTGTTTCAACTTTGTTATAGCCAAGTGACAATTGTCGTTAGTGATAGTCAGGCCTTGCACAGCTTTGGCTGCCTCTCCCTCCAAACAACCGCACAAGTAATAAAATTTATCGGAGTCGGGGAGGTTTTTGTGGTGTATATTAGCTTCAAACTTGTCCCAGAACTCATACCACTTAACTTGATCGCCATCAAACTTTTGCAGCTCCAACTTTGGTAGTTTGGTGCTTGCAAATGTGGAAGTTGTAGGATGGTAATGAATTCTTCTGCTTTGATTTGTTTTCCCATACATTCACCCACCAGCTCCTCATTCACCGATTTTGATGTTGTCAGGTAAAACTTGCTTTCTGCATCAAGTTTATCCAAAACGTCTTTAAGTTCGAGAATATGCGGCTTTAGGCTGGACTCCTGTACCCGTAGTATAAGATTTTACGACACACCAAACGTTTCTAGAATTCGAGAGTCGAAACACTTCTGCGTTATTTTAAACTGGATCTTAAGTGCTCAAGTTCGTCCACACATCTACAGCCAGCGCTCCAAGCGGAAACCTTGCGAAATTTAAATCAGTGGCATTGAACTTTTGACTTCAATTCAAGGCTCTTTAGGTCCATTTTACTTTGATGTTATTGTGTTTCGATTCTCGAATTCTAGCAACGTTTGGTGAGACGTAAAATCTTATACTACGGGTACAGCATGCCTGTGGCGCAATCAGTTTCGACCAATTCTAATATTTTCGCCGTGAGACGCTCTAGGCGCACTTTAAGACGGTGCGGAAGGGTGTTCTCCATTGCGGTATTTACAGTTCCTTTCCTTTGTGACGTCGACTGGAAAGTATACGAAACATACCGTAATAATGTGATCTTAAGTAAATATATCAATAATTCATTGCGGCCCCCTTGTGAGGTACTCACCTCGAGCTATCCGACGATTTGCGTAAAGGAAACAGTAACACTGTAGTATTAATTGTACGGGAACGAAGTCTCGGGCAATGGTAGCATAACCTATAAGTAGGTAGATATACCTAGTCTATTTCCTAACGTCTCTTACCTTAGTTTCCAGGGATACTCTTTTTTTTTTTTTTAATCACTTTCTATTATAGTTGTTATTTCAACGAACTGAACAGCATCACTAATATGTACCGGGTACTTTTGTGGTATCGCTGACCATTCTATAAGTAACGAAAGAAATCTTTGGTACCAACGTGTACCGCAGTTCATGGCAGGTACTCCTTCTAAAGGAATGTTGCAAGGATTATCGTATGTTGGTTCATAAACTACGTTCTTCTCATTAGAAGGCTTCGGAACTTTCGGAGATATAAATTTTTCCCATAAATTTTTAATAATGTTCAAAGGACTGAACCCCTTTTGCAATCTCAGTTTTTGTATTTCGTCTGTGACCTCGGATGTCGCTTTAGTAATACCAAAACGGTCGACGAAACACTTTAAAAATATAGCACTTGCGAGAAGGTATAATCTCTTTGGTTCCATGTCATATGCTGCTTGACTTATGGCTTTAGTTCCCACAACACGTGTTGAAAACGACTTCAATGCTGCAAGTATATTCGCAACAGAGAATTTGTTATGATCCAAGGTGTAAGCGTAGTTCATAGCATCGTTGACCAAACGTTTTGGTGTTTCAAAACGTACTAAACGCATATGGTTTTTATTTGAATCATATCCATCGGCTAACCAATCGAAACACTGAATGACCATGTTTTCTGAATTATCAAACCACAAACGATGGGTCAGTTCACCGGGTAGTACGTTCTTGGATCCACACCTAACTATTCTGAAAAATACTATAGAGTTCCTAATCGACGATATGTTAACAAAGTAATGTTGTCCATTACTATCTTTTATTACTGGTTGTTGTAATAATGTCATATAAGTGTCTATGCAATGTGTGTATGACCACGATGGGTCACCTTTGAAGCTCATATTTATATATTTTATCCCGTCCTTTGTAAAAACACGATAGTACGCACCTAAAGATTTAATTACACCCTCGGAATTTAATAACATTTCGGTACTAAAGATGAAAGAACCAGTTCCCACTTTAGCGTCCGCTGCGGTCATTGCATTCGCTATGTCTGTCGCCGTTCTATCATATGTGGAATGTAAGAATGTCATGAAAGGTGTTTTTATATCACATTGCTCCGATACGCTCGAACAAGAATTTTTTTTTGTATTATTACGAATATCGTCATTATATTTATTCAGTGCTTTCAATTGCAAACTAGAACATCGTTGCATCGTAGCTATTGACGCTTTACGATTTGCGTCCCTTTGTTGATCGTATATACTCAATATCGGTGAACAACAATGGAAATTGTGTCTACCTCTCGTTATTTGTTTAAACGCATCACCACCGGAATCCTTTACCTTTGTGAGCTTCTGAGGTCCTGTTCTCCCTCAATATTGCGCACAAATATTTATATGCTCTCTTCGTGAGGCGTTATAATTGGATAAATTTTTTCGCTTATACGCGGCTCATGTGGCATGATAACCTACGCCGGTGAGCCAAGTCACGGCGCTCTTCATCGCGACGGTCAGTTGTAGAATCTTCCACAGCCTCTGCTATCATCTGCCATGCAAAATAACGCCTCGCAGTCATTATTTTACCGTTTATCACTTAGCTTTCACTGAATATTTTTAGGCGAGTTACAATTCGACTATCGACTCGTGTCCGTAAGCGAAAATGACGTCATTTACTAGTTTTAGGATGTCAAAATGCCAAATTACTCGATATTGGTATTGGTGTCGTAATTTTGTAAGTAAACGCAAACCATTCTCAATGGTGACGTCGTTATATGGTAATTGGTATCGTAAAATTGAAAGTTATACTCGGAAACACTCGATCTTCTTTAGTTCGCAATATTTCCGCTGTGCTGCCTGTAGATGTATGGAAACAGTCGATTTCGATTTTGGTATTTTAAAAACTATGAAATCTTATACTAACGGTACTGTTATCGGTTTGTTACATACATTCCGTGCCGCTAAGTGTATACACAGAATCTCTTTAGTTTTCAATGGATGTATTTTAATAATAGAGATATACTTTTGTCAAATATTTTTTTACAGATTATTATTATTTATAAAGCATCGTGCTATATCACTAATATAATAATATGTTTTCTTCAAACATAACAACTAAGTATTTCTGCACTCTGTAATATCATACTGTGGTGGCCCGGCGGCGTGATCGTCTATTTTTTTCTTTTCCTAACGATAGAATAGTAATATATATTTCATCTCAGTTAGGTAAGTGGCTAACCAGTCTAGCCAGTATGGTAGATAATGGCTTAAATCCCTTCTTACCCTAAGAGAAAGCCTGTTCTCAGTAGTGCACCGGTCATGAATAGAGCATGACAAAATTAAATTGTAAAAAGGACATCTCGGTGCGATAACAGGCAACGAATGCATTCAGGTACCTGGCTGTGACCCTCTTTTTTTTTTTGTAGATGCGTTCGGAATTCTTTCAAAATAGTTAGGTTTCCTGGGAAAAACAATAGATAGCTTTCTCGTCCTGTCCCGTTTTGAAAGAGAATGGCTGTTTTACGTGCATCTTCGGCTTCATCTAAATTATTCGCCTTTAAATAAACTTTTAGTCGTGTGAGCCATTTTTTCCACAGTAATGGAACGTTGTTACTGTTGTATATGTGTGTAACGATTGTACATGTGTGCGATGGTGCCTCATCGTTATGCCTCTTATTCGATTAAAGCAGTGTGACTACAGCTACCGTGTCTTTCACTCGTGTTTCCCCGATGCAACAGTTACCTTCAACGACGAACGGCGGTTTGGATTTTTTTTCCTCCATTCAAATTCCTTCAAAAACTATGATGCATAAAAATAAATAAAAATCTGTTTTAGAATGTACAGGTGAAGACCTTTCATATGATACCCCACTTGATATAGTTATCTAACTTCGAAAGTTGAAAATGCTAATTATTAGTTCATGACCACAATTTAATTTTTTTTGTGTGATCTAACCCTAAATTTCAGATTTTTCCCCAAATGTCAGCTATAAGATGTACCTACCTGCCAAATTTCATGATTCTAGGTCAACGGGAAGTACCCTGTAGGTTTCTTGACAGACAGACAACAAAGTGATCCTATAAGGGTTCCGTTTTTCCTTTTGAGGTACGGAACCCGAAAAACGATACCTACCAAATTTCATTATTCTAGAATCTAGATGAACGGGAAACACGCTATAGGTTTTCTTGATAGACAGACAGACGGACATCAAAGTGATCCTATAAAGGTTCTTTTTTTCCTTACGAGGTACGGAATCCTAAAAAAGTCCTAAGGCATGATTTCCACCTTGCAGAACGCACATCACACTTCGCCTCCGCGAATAAAAATTCATTAAGCCCTGCTGTTGTCAGGGTTTTTTTAGTGGGGGTGGAGTTCCGCGTCCACCTCCACTGCTGCTGCTGGAGGCTGCTGACTGGCTGGCGAGCCCCGGCTGCAACAAACAAATTATGTTATAGTTTAATATGATAAAAATCACCTGAAACTAAAACCTATCTATGTTCTCCAGTGAGCCAATGCTGCGTCAACCCATGCCATGCCATAATATTAAATGTCACCAAAAACGGCTTTTGTTCTAAAATTGTGGTATGCATAGACTACACGGGTGGATGGGGCCTTGACAAGTCTTCTTTGTACGTAGTATGTGTGCTTACCTCATAACTGTGTACTCATAGTTAGGGATACAGAGCCGGGGGCGAGCTCTACCAATTTCGACTCTATGGCCGAGAGTCGCTGATCCACCTGTTGAAAGGTAATTATTAGAGACCGGATTATATGCAAAATGTCTGCTATAAGACCTACCTACCTGCCCGGGAAGTACCCTGTAGGTTTCTTGACAGACTGACAGGCAGACAGACTGATAGACAGACATCAAAGTGATCCTATAAGGGTTCCGTTTTTCCTTTTGAGTTACGGAACCCTAAAAATTAAATGGACTTCAATATACAGAAAAAAAAGAACAGGGAAAACTCTCCATACCAAGAGAACTATTGAACTGATTTTGATGAAACTAGGACTGTTCCCTAAGTGGAAGTAGGCAAATGGTAGCCAACAAAAAAGGATGGTCACAATAAATTAGTTTTGGAGAATTGTATTGACAAAGAAAGTTAATAAGAAGCACAATAAACAAGTACCTTCCGCATCCACCGCGTCAGCTCTGCCCCGTAATCATCTTTTATGATTTCATACTAGCTATAACAGAAAAATGACGATATTATGTAATAACTGATTTGTATAAACAAGCAGCAATATTAGGGGTTAAAGTACGAAATTGCCGATTTGTACCTACTGAAAAATAAAAATTAGTTTTTTTAAATTTAACTTATTTATGTAATCAAAATAATTACCATTATTATCTATACATTGCTGCCATCTAATAGGAAACTCATTTATGCCTTTGCGATAGAACTCTGGTGATCTAGATTCGACAAACTGTGAAAGCATTTTGCACTGCCTCCTGAGAAGAAAACTTTTATCACGCAGAAAATTGTCCAAATCACGAAAAAAATGGTAGTCCGTTGGAGCAAGGTCTGGCGAATACGGAGGGTGACGAATGGTTTCTAATTGCAGTTCCTGTAGAGTTAAAACGGTTTCTCGTGCTGTATGAGGTCTCGCGTTATCATGGAGCAATAATGGTGAAGATCGATTCATAAGTCGGGGCTGTTTCACTGCTAGTTTCGCTATCATTGTTCGGAGTTCGGCGCAGTAGACATCTGCCGTTATTGCTTGACCAGATCGGAGAAAGCTATAGTGAATAACACCACGCTGAGACCACCAAACATTTACCATTACCTTTTTATTGGTAAGCTTTGCTTTAGGACACTGTTGCGGCGTTTGACCTGGGGTCAGCCATTGCATTTTCCGCTTATGATTATCGTAAAGAATCCATTTTTCATCACATGTCACAATTCGATCCAATTATTTAAGTATTTTCATATATTTTCGTGATCTATGACTAGAGAAAAATTACGACGGCAAACTACGTTGTGAACGTTCCGAAGTTGTTAGGACGTCAGAATTACAACGAGTGGGTGTTTGCTGCAGAAAATTTCCTGATCCTTGAAGGAACGCAGCAATATATTAAGAGAGAACCTGGTGCTACGGGTACAGAAGTCACTGATGACCAGAGAGCTAAGGCAAAGTTGATTTTAACGATAGATCCGTCATTATACGTCCACGTGAAAGATGTACAAACAACTTCACAGTTGTGGAACAAACTCAAGTCGATATTTGATAATTCGGGTTTCACAAGAATAATTAGTTTACTACGCAATCTCATATCTATTCGTTTAGAAAATTGCACTTCTATGACCTCATATGTAACGCAAATTGTAGAAACTGGACAAAAGTTAAGTGGAACGGGTTTTAATATCAACGATGAGTGGATCGGATCTCTTTTATTGGCAGGATTACCTGAAAAGTATGCGCCAATGATAATGGCTATCGAACATTCAGGAATGAGCATCACGACGGATTCCATAAAAACTAAATTATTGGACATGGAAGTTCCAAAGACCGAAAATGGGAACGGTTCAAAAGAAGTTGAGAGTGCATTTGCTAGTTCGTAGCAACATAAGAAAAAAATAAGTCTACAGTCTATGGTTCGAACAAAAATGGAGAAAAAGCTAATAAAACGCCGGCGAATTCTTCTTATAATTCTAAAATGTTAATAAAGTGCTATAAATGTAAAGAATTCGGCCATTTCCGAAATCAGTGTCTAAGTAATAACTATAGGGGAAACGGTATAGTTATTGGCCAGTTAAGCTACCTTATGACACTGATTAAACAGCAAAAAAAAATAACCTAGTTACAAATAAAAATATTTTTTAATGACAACTTAATAATGTATTTATCAAAAAAAATAATTCGCATACTTTTCTGTCATATTTTTTTTATAAAATCAACACAAAAACACAATAGCGAAATTTACAGTAATTGGCCACATATTTACAATTATTGGCCACGAAATGGCACAGTTATTGGCCATAGAAAATAAAAAACATAAACTCACATACACTGTACTTATTGAAGTATGTAAAAAGAAAATACAACGGCGTCGAATGAAAATGTATTGACCTCATTCTCTGAATCATCATTTAAGACATAACAGTTATGACAAATAAAATCTAAAATGTCTTCTTCATCCGGGATATGTTCTCTGTGTTTTATGGGAATACACTGATTATGATAAGATTTCTTGCATGAACTACACAATAATGATTTATTTTTTAACGCTAGACGTTTGCATGAATTGCAAGTTATCAGTAATACATTATGTAATATCTTTATTTTATTGGTAGTCACTTAAAACATTTTTATTTTCAGTGCTTTTCTCTAGGGCATTATTTGTAACAGGTTCAGTTTCCATGTTTTTTAAGGTTTCTTTTATATTTTTGGACCTCTTACCCACACCTTTACCTTTATTGGTCTTTTCAATTGCATTTTGTTTCCGCGTTTCTGCTTGCTCATCCCTTTTTCTTTTCCTTTCAATTTTTTCATTCTCTTTTTGTTCCTTTTCGAGCTCTCTTCTGACATCAGAACGTATCAGAACGTAGTAATTAACCACTAGGTACTTTAATCAATGATCTTTACAATTAGTTCTGTGGCCTGGTGCTAATAGGGCCAATATCAATAATCGTTATTTGCAGTAATGAGCGTTATAAAAATGAATCAGCATACATAGTTATTATTTAGGTGTTATATTGTAGTATGGCAAAGATATTTTACTTTTATTTGATTTGTGTTTTTAAGTAGATTTATGAATTGAATTCTAATTTAAGAAAAACATGTTATTTTGGAAAATATTATCAACTTAAGCCCCTTTAGCACTGATGATAATTATTATGTTAGTTCCCAATTATGTATAAAATTAAAAAGGCCAATGTTGTTTTTCTAAGAAATTTTACTATGGAAAGATTACAATATTTTTAATTTTCTTCATCAGAACATGACACAATATCCTCCATTTCGGGGCCAGTCTCCAAAGACTCATAAAATGGACGGCTGGATGGTTGGAGGTACTCCAGAAATGATTGCAGGTCTCTGACTTTTGGTGCAGGGAGTTACATAGGTCTCTGATTTAGGGGCACGAGAGGTGTTACTGGTGCAGTATCTTCTGATTGTGAACGTGTCATATTTCGGTTTCTTTTTAAACTTAGCACTTTGAATAATTCTTCACTATCATCAAATGAGTATTTGTAGTATAATACCCCTGGATCTACTTTTCTACACTGTATCCATTTTATTTTAGTCCAATTGACCTTTTCTTTCACTGAATTTATCTTTCGGTGTACGTATTGTGTAGTGAGCAGTTTTTGGAAGTTGTAGAATTGTGACTGTTGCATTTCTACAACATTTATTTTTGGGTTCCTATGGACTGTTCTGATTAGGTTTGCCCAGTCTTTTGGTAATTCTATTTTCATTGCAGTTTTTTTTTTAGCTTTTTCTATAGAAGCATGTATAGTGTCTGCTTCCATATGTGTGTGGCCTGGTTCTAAAAACTTAAGGTTTATAATCCTTGGCGAGTTGATAGAGTTTTCTATAAAATACATGATCATAATAGCAACATAAATATTTCGATTCTGTCCTGGGCAGCTGTCACTATACATGTTAATTTCATCTAGGTTATTAGGCAGGGTGTTCAGATGGTGATATAAACAAGAAGCTATTTCTTGTCCTCCTCTACCAGCAATTGTTTCATCCCATAATAAACAATATGCATCAGCTGATGATTGTGATACTCTATAAATTGTTAAGTTCAGGGTCCATAATTGTCGCTTGTAAAAACTGAACCCTGCTGTTAAATAAGGTGTTGGAAGACACTTCTGTAAGTCAAAAGACAGTGTTATAACTTTGTCATTTACTTTAGCTTTTTCATTGTCTCTTCTTTTCTCAGCATATGAAGACTCATACAGCTTTTCATGTTCATATCTTTCTGCCTCAATTTCTTGTTTCTTCTCTAAGTTAGGCTCCACTTCCAACTGTAATTTAAATTTGTCACATTTTCCACAAGTGTCATTTTTCGGTTTTTTAAATGTCAAATTAAACTCTTCCACAAAAACTTTTCTGTAGTAGCTTTCTTTAACGGGGGTTTGTCCATTTTCATTACAATGTGTGACATATAAGCGATACATCAAAGCAATAGAAAGATCACCATTTAAATATTTTTTTTGGGTATGAGACCTAGAATAGTGGCTTTCATAAGCTGGAAACATTTTAATATGCTCTTTTACTTCCATCTTACTGGCCTCGCTAATTCTTTTCTGTTTTTGGTGCCTTCCTCGCTGATCTACAGAAAGTATTCCTACCTCTGAGTTCCTTTTTTTCTCAACAATTACTCTTACTTTTTTCAATGATAATGATAATGTATTAAGGAACATAGTTTGACATACTTCAGTTCTAGTTTCACTTTGATTAGTGAAGAAGTATTTTCGGGTCCATTGGCGTCTACTCAACCCATTGACAACCTTAGTCGACTTTTTTGGAAATTCTTCAATCAAGCTTGCTATATACTGTGATTGACTTTCTGCAGTTAAATCATACAACTCGGCAAATATCTTTTGTCTCAGGTATTCAGGAAACTTATCAGCACATTTTTTCTTGCAATTGCAGGAAGGCCCAAGTTGTTTAGCCAGTTTTAGGGTGCCTTTGCATGATGTATAGCTTCTGCCATGAGTCCTATTTTCCTTTCTAACATTTCTTTTCCATAATTTAGGATTCCTTTTTCTTTTTCTACTCAACTGATTTGGACTCTCAGGAACAGCAACAGCAGAGGTAATATTTGAGACATTATTCAAATGTGAAGACAAACTTTCAGTACTGGCAGCTGGAAGTTCTTCATTATCTGATGAAGAACTGCTAGACTCATAAGAATCGGGTATATATTCATCCGAACTGTCACAAGATAATTCTAAGTCACTTAGTAATATGCTTCGGTTTTGTAATTCTTGTAGAACACCTGTAAATTAAAAAAAGTTATAAAAATCAATTATTAGATTGTACATCATTTGAACATCCTTCCTGTTCCATAGATGGCTAAACAGGGGAAGTGTGATTGGTGTCCAGAATATTTAGGCATACCTACAATCATTAGCATAAAAAAATACAAAATGAAACTTGACCAATCCCTATACTAAAAAAATACAATTTATAGAAACTTGCCATCATTCAGCTCACTAGAATGTGGCATTATTGATTGCTCTTCGACATTACATCCTTGCTCAGACCGACAACCTGCAATTTAAAATACACATTAATTAGGTACACTCATCTAAGCAACTATAATCTAAAACCATAACAATAATAAACACCTGATCCCTAAGTTAGATAAAGTAAATTTATAATAGCTATTTTTCATTCATGAAGACTGATATGTATTTTACCAACCTTCGATACTTGAACTTGCTACTGGATCCACTTGTGGCCGATTTATTTCAAGACTATCACCATAACTCTGCTGGTCATTTGCTGATGATGCTGTGTTTAATGGCGTGAACGATTTATCTTCGGCATGATGTTCTTGCACAAATTGAGCTACAATTTATAATATAACTTGTAATTCAACATATTTTTACGTAAAAAAGTAAGGCACAACACTCAACTCAAATCTTACCGTTATCATCAGATTCTTCTTCGTCAGTAGCTTCAACACGAGTAAGTAATCGCAACATTTTCGCACTTCGGTTATCTTTAAACAATCTTTTCGGTTGATTCATGGTAAGAAGCAATTATTATCAAGTACACAACAAAAGAAAAGATTATAATTCAATCTTAGATAGAAAGCAATATTTTTAAACACTAAACGTCAAATTTACGCGGCTAGTTTGACAAATAAACATTGGCTGTGACTGGCGTTTGACACGCAGGACCACAGAATAAACAGCCAAAACGTCGTTTCGTTTCACGTAAGATAGGCCAATGTAATCTGATGCCTATTTAACAGAGATGACATTTTCATTTTTTATTCATCACTTGGTTGCAAATATGACCAAAGTTATCTTTGGTCTTTTTAAAATTTGGATATTATAGTAAAAATATTACTGACTTAGTGCAAAATGGACCAATGTAAAGATTGGTCTATTTTGCTTTAATATAAATAAAGCGGCAAACTAAAATTATATCACAAAAAGGGCTAATGTTAACTTTGATCGTTTTTGTTCTTACCCTATTACTAAGAAAGTGAAAAATAATAATTTCTTGTCGGCTTAAGTATACTGCAGCCCTTTGATCATTTATTTATTTTTACTTAACTGTATGAAAGCGCACACTACATTGGCCTTTTTTACATAGTAACTTTTGAAAGATTGTTAATACACTAACGCCCTTTTAGCACAAAAAAATATCATACTTTTATAATAAACTGGCATTACAATCTCGTTTCATACAAAAACGTACTTTGGCCCTTTTAGCACCAGACCACAGAGTTAGTTCTCAGCACTTTAAACAACCTATCGGATAAGTCAGGATTTACTTTCTTAAAATGAACCAGGCCGCATATGTGAAGTAACGATATTCTTGTGTCATCAGATTACATGAACTATCCTCAGTTACAATCATGGAAAAGTCACTTGTGGGAATGAGTGTAATATTTTATAATAAAATTCCACAAGCAATTTTAGACTTGCCTTTACACAAGTTTAAAAAATGTGTTAAAAGTATGCTCCTAAAAAAAGCATATTATACAGTCGCAGACTATGTAAACGATAAAAAAGCTTGGATTTGACTCGCTCCAGCAATGCACGGGGCTGCAATGGCTTGTAGGTATAGTACGGTATAATAACATTGTAAATTGAAAAATTAAAAAAAGCAACCGCCGAGTTTCTTGCTGGTTCTTCTCGGTAGGAACGGCATTCCGAACCAGTGGTAAATTAAAACTACCTGACTATTCATAAGCACTTGTAAAAAGTTTACATGAATAAAAAACATTCTATTCTATTCTATTCTACATACCGAATGCCATAGCATCGTGCGCTACGGCGCCTCGAACACTATTCATCCAGGTATGCAATCGCCACACTATACCTACGGCGCAGCGCATCTCGCTCAAGGGATCACTAGTGCATGATTTCCTCAAAACCACCAGAATGCAAGCTATTCGATCTCATGGGAAACTCATTGTATAATCTATGTCAATCCTACTCAAGAGTCAGCAATGATTCTTTACCAAACGGGTTATACGATTCTAAAGCGGGTACTATCAAAGTTAACTTCAAATTACTATCACACTAAAACATCACTTCAAACTAATCATTATCTCAACTGCCGGTATATCTCCAATTTCACTCTAAATTACTAGCGTTTGCAGAAATAACCTTAACGGATGTCATTATAATAATCTATCCACTGAGCCAAACGTTAACTCACGAATTACTCTAATATTCACCAATAATTGATATTCCATATTCGTCAAACAACTACACGAACATTATTAATAGTGCTTTGCAGACAAAGTCACCGGAGGGCACTAAAGGTTAGAATTTGTTGAACTGTATTATGGCAACTCAGAATTTCTCAGTCAGTCGTTGTCTGTGGTCTGCACTACGTGCAACCATGTTTTGTAGTGTGTTCTAGTTATTAATAGAAACAGAAATTAAAGTGTCTTTAATATAGAAGGCTGCAGTTTTCCTGGCTACAAGAATCCTCCAAGTACACCTATCATGGTTATGGGCCCAGGTCACGCCAGAAGAAATTAAATTAGAAAAATGGAGGAACACGACAAAAAGAACAAGTATGGCGTCATGCCATTAATTATAGTAACTGGTTATTTAGAATAAAGATTGTATTGCAAGCGCAAAATCTATACAGTTACGTATTTTCGTCAGAATCAGAAGAAAAGCCGGATTCTACAAAGGAAGGAAAATGCATGGGCATTCTAGTCCAATGCATTAGTGATACTCATTTGGAAATAATGAAGGAGTGTAAAACGTCAAAAGAATTATTGAAGAAACTTGATGATACTTTTGCAAGAAAAGGTATAGCATCACAGTTGATTACAAGAAAAAGACTGTTAACTCAGAAATATGATGGAGTGGAAGGTCTTGAAAACTATTTCATTGTTTTTGAAAAACTGGTAAGAGAATTAAAAGAATCGGGCGCTCAACCTAGTGAGAGTGAAGTCTGTTGCTACATGTTACTGGCTATGCCTTCAGCATTCCAGTATATTAATACAGCTTCGGAGGGCACTTGAAGATCATTAAAATACTTCTATTTGAGATCACAACTGTTTTATTTTATTAAAGTTACAAAATACAAATTTAGTACAAGAAGCCATGACACTACATTATTGCATCATCAAAAATCACAGACTCACAGAAAACATAGACTAATGAACATACTTACACAGACTAGTGAAATCTCTCTGATTAAATTGCCATCAACACCCCCTTTCAATTTTACAAGAGATTCAACTTGTTACAAAAGTATCTAAATTTACTTGCACTTAACGACTTAGTCATTATATCAGCCAACTGTTTATCTGACTCAATATAAGAAATATCTATTAACCCTTTAGCTGTTAAATCTTTCACAAAATGAAAGAACATCGGCGTGGGATTACCTGAATGTTTTAGGAAGTGTCTAGAAATGTGACCTATGCAAAACTTAGTAATTTAATTTGTTAGTTTTTATACAAAATTGGTTTTGTAAGACTTTATCGTAGATTAAGTTATTAAATTAATAAATTATTATTTGATTAAATTCATATCCGGTGTTGGTTATAATGACAAAACATTACCAGAGTTGCCACTCTAGAAAAAGTTACCTTTAAAATAGGTATTTCGTTATTATTAAGTAATAAATAAAACTGTTTATAAATCAATGCTTACAAACTATATTTATTATTGTGCTAACTATTACCCGCAGCTTCGCCCCCACGTGGTTCAAGGAAAGAATAATTATTGAGGGTTTGTTACAACAATTTTTGATGTAATAGTTGGTTTGTAATGGTTGGTTAATGGGAACAGTTTATTTGTCTGAGCTTAAACTGGCTTACGGCTCTAGGCTCTAGCGTAACAATACTCATGCAAAAAATTACATCAATCCGTAGTTCCATTTCGCATTTATAATATTATGGTGAGGTATATTCCATTCCGTAAATGCATTAACGTAATTTTACCAGAACATCTCTATACAATGTCCAATACAAAACTATAGTGCACCTAGACTTGTTAGATACCAAACCATTGCACTTATATCCGCGCTTATTTACAGTACGTGGCAGAAAATGATGTAGGTACATCAACCTTAGAATGAGATTTCGGTTTTGTAGAGCGTTGTTTCTGTCACTCATACCTATGTGACGTTTTGTCAGTCTCAACGACAGAGGCAATGCTCTACAAAACCGCTACCTCTTTCTAAAGGTCGATGTATATTATTTTCTGCCACGTAGGTACTGTATATTAGTGTTGAATTTACTGGACGTCTAAAAAGTTGAATATTTTCTTTTCTTA
>NC_048557.2:7814482-7844357 GCF_902806685.2 Maniola hyperantus
TCGCTTTCACGAAATGAAGTCAAAACCGTCACTAGCAAAACAACTTAACCGACAAGTAGCTTTAAACTGATTTGTATCTTATACTAACAATTGGTAAGACTTGATTTTCGTTGGCGAAAAATTTGTTTTTAAAGTACTCAACTGTTTGTTTGGGAGGTTCGCAGAGGCGGGAATGAGTGTTGAAAAAAAATAAGCCAACCACGTCTCAGTGAGTTAAGGCTCCAGGGGCGGGTTTCCAGTGAAAATCTTTAATTAAAATAGGAACTTTCGCCACTGTAATGAATTGATGGTATGAAAAAGTGTGGAAAAATAGCTGAAATAATGCAAAGGATGCTGCAAAGGTAATGAAAGGAGGGAAATTAATTAGCATAGAGTGGGTTGCATGCTTGTTGGCTAATTTAATTAATTTTGTGCGAACATTATGACAGTGTTTGAAGCTCGGGAATGCATCGGGTTAATAATAATATTATGGCGGGTTGCTTTTAGTTCAGACCAACTATAAGGTAAAGTATGCACTGACGATGAAATATTTTACAAGTTAGGCAATCATATAATTTAGGTACTTAGGTAGGGTTTTATTGTAGAAGATTACCTACCTAAGTATCCCATATCTATTTCATTTTAATAATTCAATCTGATTTTATTTTAATTTTTAAAGAATTCAATTTTTTTTTCATTACAATATCATTTTTGCAATAGAGACACGACAGAAAATTTCATACAATTTCATTTACTTACTCGTTCCTAATATTTAATTGTGTTTAATTTATATTTATTTTTAATAAAATTTGTTCAATTTTAGATTATCGAGAATCATTATTACCTACTCGTACTTATGCATATAAAACACTAGCTGAAGCCCGCGACTTCATCCGCGTGAAATTGGGTTTATGAAAATCCCGTGGGAACTCTTTAATTTTCCGGGATAAAAATTATCCTAATCACTCTCCTGGTCTTTGACTATACCCACGCAAAAAATCACGTCGATCCATTGCTCCGCTGCGACGTGATTGAAGGACACACCAATAAACCAACAAACAAACACACTTTCGCATTTATAAAAGGGGTAGTATAAAACATTAGAGATTTTCATATCATTATCATTTTTGAATTTTATCTTGTTAAGTGCAGTTTACCCAGCGGCCAGCATTATTTTAAAAACGAAGTAAATTTAGTTTAATTTACTACAGATTAATGCATAAAATAGAACTTTATTTTATGAAACGAAGTACCACTTATCAGATGAAATACGAAATCAGTATTTATCTCTCTCGGGTAAGGCGGGGCCTGCTCTACGCATGCGTGTACCAATCTTAAGAATAAGATTTAAGAGTTGCTCTCAAAGAGTTTGATTCAACTCGAGTATACAAACTCATTGTGTATGGAATTTAACCTTGTATACATAAAATAGAGTTCGACATCCTTTTTAAGAAAATAATCTTAGGTAATATAACTGCGAAAGTTTGTCTGTCTTTCTGTCCCTTTCACAACTCATCTGCTTAACTAATTTTGACAAAATTAGAGATGAGTAGCTTACATAACGGAGATATAAAAAAGTGGCTGTGACATACACACAGACAGACAGACAGACATGATGAATCTATAAGGGTTCCGTTTTTTGCCATTCGGTTACGGAACCCTAAAAAGTTACAATATGTAACAATACAACTAGGTAATTATACCATCTTGTGGGCCAACTGAAGTACGTAAATTTATTTATTTATTTATTTATTATTTATTTATTTAAATCAGCATCATTATGTTATAGCAACTGCGTTGTACTTTTCATTCATGACTCAGTTTAAAGTTCAGGGTAACCTGATAAGGTAATAATGACTAATTTGTTTGTCCTTGTGCCTTCTAGTTAGAAATATACCTAATATGTGTAGTAGTTATGTGACCTTAATTGAGCTACAATCCAAAGCCGTCGCCATAATTTTGAAATATGGTGTAGTCTCAATAATTTTATTGGACGTCTCAATAGGTATGAGCTCCTAAATTTTATTCTCAAGTTTTTATCTATTTTTCAGCCTTTGCCACATTTTTTTATTGATCACGTAAATTTCAATAATACATTTTAAAATAAACAGTTCGCCATCCTCTAGAAACTGTTAAAGTTTATGTGAGGATGGCGAGTTCGCGTTATACAAATTTAATAAAATATAGGTAAAAAACTGTTATATAAATAAAAGCTGTTAATTAGTGCATATTTGTACATATAAATATCGTTACATGAAACACTTCCTAGACCTAGACTAGGCATCCAAAGAGGCACCTAGATCCAGGAAGTGCCTCTTACAATTTCTTATAAAAATCGCTCTTTTACTGTAGGTATTTTGCAGAGTTAATGGTAAGTTATTCATTATATTTGCTAAGATATATGAACCTGTTCTAGTTCCGTACTTATTTTTAGTCTTAGATAAATTAAACTTCTTGTAGTTTGGTAAGATGCGCAGATTTCTGTTTCTCTCTTTACATGTTAGGTGCTTTATTCTTCTTTCAGGATCGCCAGGCTAACCTTACTTAGCACTGGCAGTAAATGTACATTTAAAAATATCAAAATATCAATAGCCTCATCTGGTAACATTAGAGCTGACAAATTTTTTGCGCTACGGATCAGCCTAGCATGTCCAGCGCGGAAATGCAGCCAGTATTCTTGGCACCATTCCACGTGGGCATGATTTGTATAGTAATTAGATAAGGCTAGCTTTAAGTTTTAATGTATTATTTTCATTAAAAAATATTCATACTTATACCTATTGTTATAAATGCGAAAGCATGTCTGCCTGTCTATCAGCTAGCTTTTCACGGCCCATCCGTATACCTAACCGCTTTCAATAGAATAGATTTTTTTAAGTCGCGGGCATCATCTAATTTTTAAAATTTAAAATATATTGTAATGGGTATTCCATTCACAAAACCATTTTATTGGCTTGTAAAAATAGATTTAGCGCCTTGGAAAGCTGACAGAAATATACTTTACAATAAACGTGCACGTCCGTCGCTCACGAAATCTGGTCACGTACTGTGCTGTTGCACATTGGTAGAAGCCGACGCGAGGTGGCGCTGTCAATTTGTGCTGCTTAGAAAATTTGGCGCCCAACGTGGTACTTGCTTTGTTGTCGTTTAAATTGTGTAAGGACTAACGACACTGCCTGATAATGCTAAAAGCATTATTTCTTTTTATAGCAGTCTTCATCATCATCATCATTATGAACAACCCATCGCCAGCTCACTACTGAGCACGGGTCTCCTCTCTGAATGAGAATTGTTTGACCACGCTGGCCAAGTGTAGTTCACACACCTTTTATTACCTGTTATCTGCATAAGGCACCATGATCCAAACTTCATAGTCGCTGATCGATCGTGTGTTGGAGACAATGCGCAGATAAACTTTCAGCTTTAATAAAATAACGAAGGTCTGGCCCACAGGTTCACTGGCTCTTTCTCTATTAGTTATCTGTGGAAATCATAGACTTGGTGGAAATACAATTTACATTACCATTTTACAAACAAACCCGAACGGAAATTTCAGCCCGAAACCAGAATATCCACTGTATAAGTTATCTTCCCACAGGATCTGTGGTTTCCCAGCGATTAAAGTCGCCTCTTTGATGTGTTCACGGCACCTCACAGCAAAGGTAAAAGCTGTGAAAGGAAATAAAAATAGAAACCGTTAGCACTGGGTGTTGGTTTCGAAATACGACTCTGTACCTACTATGCAACTGTTTCTCAATCCATTAGTGATTAGAGTTACGTTCATCATCATTATCAATTTGCAAGGGTTTCCTTTCAGAATGAGAAATAAACCGTTTCGTATAAATACAGGGTGTAATAAGAACTCTAGCAAAAATCAAAACAGGCGATAATATTGTAATACTGTTGATTACTTATAAGATACCATAAAAAACGCGAAAAAATGTATTGAAAAACCCTGTATTTCTTAAAAGTTCGCAATTTATTGCAAATAAAACATCTGACCGACGCTAGAGGTCAGCGAACGTTGTATAGATAGATGCCACGGGGTTAATGCCGCGGCGTAGGTGGAGCATTGACCCCGAGTTTGCACGCTATACATTGCGAGTTTGTAAAATACTAAACCACTAAAATTATAAGGTAATGTAAGTGTAATAAGGTAAGGTAAGGCAAATGGTTATTGATATTGGATTGTGTTTAGGAAGCGCTACATTTTTGCTAGCGTTCTAAATTACCTGCGTGGCAGACTACGGCCTAAACCCTTCTCACTATGAGAGGAGACTTGTGCTCAGTAGTGGGCCGGTAATGGGTTGATCATGATGAAAAAAAAATTTTATATTTATATTATATATTTTCTTGATTTTAGTGTGGATTTGCAGTATCGGAGGTGTATCCGTGACTCCCCCGGGATCTGCGGTTTCGCAGCGATTAAGCGTGGCCCCTTTTGATGTATTCATCCCGTCTCGAGGCTGTAAAGAGAGACAAAAGCGCTACCGTTTTAATACGGGCCTCGGAGGAGTCGAAGCATTAAGTGAAAAGTTGGGCTTCGATTTTTCTGCAACTCTGATTTATTTATAACTAACTGATGCCCGCGACTTCGTCCGGAAAATCGAAGAGTTCCTAGGTGATTTTAAAAAACCAAAATCCACACCGAAGAATTTCGAAACACAACATTTCGAAAAAGGCCTTGTTTTCAACGAGTTAAGCTAATAGTTCTCGTGGTAAGGCCAAGTTGGAGTAATTGAATTAGTTCAACTTTTCCAAAGGTGGAAGAAACGTCGCCCGCGGAACTAAAACTTTGAAAAATTCCCTGCTAGTTTGTTTCACTGTAACTTAATAAAAACAAGAACTGTGTGGAGTTTGGAATTAAGTTCTGAGACGCCAGCGTATTGCAATTTAATCAACTATAAAGCTTTTATACCTTACCGTTGTTTCTTTTTCAAACCCTTGTTTTTAATAAATCAAGCTACTTACTACCTAGACTTATGAGCATTTTTTTTTCTGTAAAATAATTTCAAAATCCAATCCAATCCAATCCATCAGTTCCACGCGTCCACTGCTGGACATAGGCCTTTCCAAGAGCGCGCCACCAAACACGGTCCTCCGCCTTCCTCATCCATCCGCTCCCCACCACCTTTTCAGGTCATTGGTCCAGCGGCCTAGAGGTCGTCATAAAATAATATTTTTTTTTGTAATTTGAAATGTTTTTTTTTTATTTCATGTAGGACAACTTATGTCACTACTAGCAGATGCCCGCGACTTCATCCACATAGATTTATATCCTTTTTTCAAATCCCGTGGCAACTCTTTGATTTTCCGGGGAAAAAATATCCTATGCACTCTCCAGATCTTTAACTATATCCATGCGAAAAATCAAGTCAATCCGTTGTTCCGTTGTGGCATGATTGAAGGACAAACCAATAAACAAATAAACTTTCGCATTTATAATATGGACAACTTTATTATATTTAGCAGGACTTTACCACCGGCTCAAAAAGCAGCTTCTACTGAGATAATACAATTAATTATTGAAACCTTGCAGACTTGAGTAAGTGAGTAAGTTTTAAAATGTGGGTATATTATTTACCTTTGCAATTTAAAATTTACGTGTTTGCGTTCCTTGGTTGGAAAAAAAGTAAAATACAGCAGCAGCGCAACTCAAGCGTGCAAATTCCAAATTCAAATCAGTTCGTGAGTAGAGTGTGAAGCAGGCGGACGTGCCGCGCTAACCATTTATTCCGTTACAACTCCATTCCAAATGCTAAATATATTGACGAACGAGACGAGATATTTTGGGTTTGCATAATTTCTGTTTGAGGTGAATTTTAAGCGGGGTTGATTGTCATTTAATTATCATAGCAATGGAATTGTGAATGTATGCCAGAAGGTTCGTTTTCGTAGAGATTTTAATAAAATTATATGCGACAATGAAGCTAATTTGGTGGATCATACATTATTACCTGTAAACTAAACTGAATTGACAAATTCGAAAGTAGTGCTATCGTTTTTACATCGCTTTCTGTGGAAGAAGATTACTCTAGGAGCACTTAACCAACATACGTCTTATTCCAAATCTACCGATGTAAGGATTTATGTTTGCTTGATTTGCACCATTTTTCACACTAGAAAAATGAACCAAACTTATTTTATTTACTCTCAAATAAATTGTTTAGTCGTTGATCTGTTTCTCCCAAAGATTTACTGAATGTTAGACTTATATCATTCAGTAAATCTCCGCGTTACACAGAAAAGAGGGTACTTGGTAAACGTATCGTGACACCATACAGGTATCATTTTATTACTATTATTTTCAACACTTACATCTAGCTTCACAGGATATCATGACATGCCCTACTGGATAAAACATTCTTATTCATGCTGATTTTAAGAAAAACCATATCTTTCATATTCAATTTTTAACAAAGTAGATTGGTAGACTTCACAAGGCACCATTATGGAGAACTCAGGCATGCAGGTTTCCTCATAATATTTTCCTTCGCCGTTAAAGCAAGTGATATTTAATTACTAAAAATGCACATAACTCTGAAAAGTTAGAGATGCGTGCCCGGGATCGAACCCCCGACCTAGAAAGAGACGGACGTCCTAACCATCAGGCTGTCACAGCTTCTTTAGAAAAAAGTTCTTTAATAAAATATAATGCTTACCATACTTATATTAAAAGTACCTAAAACGACATAACGTTCGCTTAAAACCATGCATAAAATACCAATATTTTTCAACCTGAAACCGGCTCGTTAAAGAGATATACGAGCGGGCACATGTTAAACTGTATAATTCGCTTCAAGATGAAATACTATACATTTCTTACAAGACCCTCTCCCCGAGTAATTTGATCTCTTCGCTATTGCGTTCCCCGTTTATCCAGTGTAAAGTTAAAGCAGATCACACTATGAAGGAAATATTTAGTATTGGCTGCACATTACTCCAGAAAAGTTATAGTAAGCAGCATTTATATTATCAATATTGGAATGCATGAATAATAAATGAAATGAAAGTAACAAGGGCAGTTTTTTAACCCTAATTTTTAAGTCTCTCTACCATTTTTACGATTTCTACGATTGCGCACAAACAATCGCACAATCAATGAAATAAATCACTATCAGTACAACCAGTCGCACAACCAATCGCGCAACCAATCGCTCATCTAATCACACACCCCATCGCTCAACCAATCACACAACCAAAATACAACTAGTCACACAACCAGTCGCACAACCAATCGCTCAATAATGACGTAACATTGCCCGACAATTCGTTATCTCGTACATTGACGCGGAGTTTGTTCCCCTTTTGACACCTTCAAATGTGCTTCAAAAAATGGCGGTCCTTTACCAGAGTTATTTCCCAGAAAGATTTTCAAAATAAATCTTACCAAGAATAAATAATATATTCTTATACTCCTTGTAAAGGACATTGAATTACTATGGTAAAGGAAAGCGCGGTCTCGTACAAATGGCAGTATGAGTACGTGAATAATGACGTTGTAACATTGCCCGCTCAATTCGTCATCTCGTAAACGGTTTGCTCATTATGACTGTTACGAACATGGAACGGTATAAAAATACTAAGTATAAGGAGTTCTTACGCTTCACTAAAAGCTTAGCTTAGTATCTACTAACAATAAACTTTTTTGGCCACGCTATGCGATTTTGGGATGGGTTTAAACTTCAATTCCGCATTCAATTTTAGATTTGTCTTTACACAAGTTTAAAAAATCTATTAAAGTATGCTCCTGAAAAAAGAAAATTACACAATAATGACTGTCTAGCAAATAGCAAGGGTACGCAACTCTACCATAAACGTGTTCTGACCAGTAATCTACACTAATATTATAAAGAGGAAAACTTTGTTTGTTTGTTTGTTTGTTTGTTTGTTTGTTTGTTTGTTTGTTTGTACTGAATAGGCTCAAAAACTACTGGACCGATTTTAAAAATTCTTTCACCATTCGAAAGCTACATTATCCACGAGTAACATAGGCTATATTTTATTTTGGAAAAAAATAGGGTTCCGTAAGATATTTGGGTTTTTCGGACACAAGGTGTAAAAAATCAACCAGAAAAGTTACTTATTTTGCGTACGCTGCCTAAACTATAAAATATAGAACCATAAAATGTTCTAATTAATTGTAGATCTTATAAATATCTACAAAAAAGTCCGCGACACACTATACCCATCTATGTCGAGTGAGGCACAGCAACCATTTTTTTATTTAAAAATCTTGAATTTTTTTTGGACTACATTTAAACGCGTTTATTTTACTCATGCTATTAATCCTTATCAAAATAAATGATTTCATCACTAAGAACAGTTTATGGAGATAATATTTGGTCTTTGAATGATTAAAATTGGACGTTTGGTTTTGAAGTTATGGCGAAATTAAAATATTACGATTTCTGCTGCACGGCCCGATGTCGTTAAGTTTGTTTGTAGGGGGTAATCTTTAGAACTACTGAACCGATTCTAAAAATTCTTTCACCAGTAGAAAGCTACATTATTCCTGAGTGACATAGGCTATACGGGATCTTTAAAAACCTAAATCTACGCGGGCGAAGCCGCGGGGATCAGCTAGTTATAGTATAAAATAAAGTCGCTTCCCGCTGTCTGTATGTATGTATGAACGCGTAGATCTTTTGAACTACGCAACGGATTTTAATGCGGTTTTTACCAATAGATAGAGTGATTCAAGAGGAAGGTTTATAGGTATAGTTTAATATTGATTTGTGTTAATTTGTTGAAATATATTGATATTTGACAAAATGTCGGAAGAAATCAAGCTTCCATCTAAAATTATTTGCATTCTGACTTACAATCATGCAATACTAATTGTAACAAAATATGAACAAGGTCCTCGTAACACGACCATTACGTAGTAACGCAAATGAATAAATATTGATGCTTATGAAGTCAAAAAGAAAACCCTCCCCTTGTTTGTTTTCTCAGAAATGCAAAGCGGATTAAAAGGTGGTGGCAACGCTAATACGGTGACTCTGACTTGATCGAATTAAAGAAAAATGTTTTCGTTTACCCACAAACAATGCAATTTGAACCTTCAAATTAGTAACAGTCAGTTCATTTTTAAATGGCAAGTTATAACTTGGTGTACGTAAAGAAGTCGGGAATTAATGGTGCATTTGCTGTTGTTATTTTCCTCTCGTTGAGAGATTTCAATGTCATTTTCATCTGCTTTTAAGCATTAACAATGGTTTCTTTATGTGTCTAAAATATTTACGAGTTTTCTCATTAATTAAATACAGACATACCTACCTATACCTACTGACGACCTTAAGAACGTAGCTAATTGCTATTTCTTACATAATGCTCTCTGAGGAAAAAAGATACCACTAGTGACTAGATCTCATCATCATCATCATGATCAATCCCGCCGGCATTATTTGACAGGCCTAGATCTAGTGCACAGTCTGCCAATCCGCATTTTGCGAGTGTGGTGGATTATGGCCGAACCCTTCTATGGGTTGATCATGATTAATGTGTTCAAAAGAATTAGTCATTTTGTCTTGACGATTTTTGAAAATTCGACCCCTAAGGGGGTGAAATATAGGTTTGAAATTTGTGTAGTCCACGCGCACGAAGTCGCGAGCATAAGCTAGTTATACTTGTTATTTCTATTAAGTTACGGCGAAACAAAATGGGAAAGAATTTCCCAAAGTTTCCTCTTCAGCAGACTACTTTTCTCATCTTTAGAAAAGTTCCACTAATTCAATTATGTTAACTTGGCACTACACTGAACAAATAAGCACGTTCTAAAATAACTAGTTTTACAGAAATACTTCTTTTCAAAGGATACTTATCTATATATACCTATTATATAAAAGGAAAAGCTGACTGACTGACTGATCTATCAACGCACAACTCAAACTACTGGACGGGTCGGGCTGAAATTTGGCATGCATATAGCTATTATGACGTAGGCATCCGCTAAGAAAGGATTTTTCAAAATTCAACCCCTAAGAGGGTGCAGAAATAGGGGTTTGAAATTTGTGTAGTTCACGCAGACGAAGTCGCGAGCGTAAGCTAGTTCCACTTATAAAGACTCCATAGTGCACACCAATTAGAGGTCATCAAATATCGGGATATTATGGAGGTTCCAATCTTTTCAAAGCTAAGCTAAGTCTGGACTTTTGTAACATTGCAGCTTTCCGAATGACGTTTATTCCCACCTTAGGAAAAGTTCAAGCCAATTCTATTAACCGTCAACTTGGCCCTGCTCTGGGAAATTAGCTCGTTTCGTTTAAAATAAACTGTTAGGAAAATGTTTTGCTTGCTTTAGAAAAGCTGAAAATATAACTAGCTGATGGCCGCGACTTCGTCCGCGTGGAATTAGGTTTTTAAAAATCCCGCGGAAAATCTTTAATTTTTTGGAATAAAAAGTAGTCTACATATTATGTCACTCTCCAGGGCTACGAAAATCACGATCACGTCGATCCGTTGCTTCGTTACGACGTGATTGAAGGACAAACCAGCAAACCAACAAACAAACACACTTTCGCATTTATAATATGGGTACTGATGGGTACTAATTAATATAACGTTAGCATACCATAATATTTTCCCCGACCCATTATTGAGCACGGTAGGGCGATTGTCTAAAACCTGCATCAATCATTATTACAACCTCAATTGTTCTGATTGGCTGAATTTGTGCGATTCTTGTTGCAACAATGCATTGTGGCCAATAGTGAGCGAGCATTAACCAATCAGAGATGATTGCGATCATCTCCTCTCAGAATGTGAAGTGATTAGGCCATAGTTCTACGCTGGCCAAGTGCGGATTGTCAGACTTCACGCTTCTTTGAGATCATTATGGAAAACTTTCAGGCATGCAGGTTTCTTCACGATGTTCTGCTCCACCTTTAATGCAAGTAATATTTAATTACTTTAAACAAAACATATTAACTCTGAAAATACAACAAAATACATACATTGCACAGAATATCATCTGATCTTAAAACAGGCAGCGTACATGCTCACTAGCACAGACAGCAAAACACACACACACATTCATTCATTCAAAAAAAAGTTAGAGGTGCCAAGATTGAACCCTGGTCTCTCCCAAGAGGAGGCCAACATATTAATATGTTTAACCACTAGGATAGCACCGCATTTTCCACTGCTATTATAGTACTTTCAAATTAATTTTCCGATGTAATCCAGAATTATGTAAAGCCGTATCCACACGTGCGTTGCGGTTTAGATTGGTTCGCGAATTTGTATAAATCTCACGCGTCAGTAGTCGCGGCACAATATGAGTGATTCGGGATAATAATATTGCCATTAATGTGTTTACACACCAGCGATGTACAAGGCTCGTGTCTGATTACTAGCGAAGCGAGCTGTATTTTTATTGAATGATACCTAAAATATCAATTAACTTAATTAAAATAACAGTGTAAATAAATGTACTTAAGATTTCTTGGACCTACCAAGCCGTTTATCTCAATCATTGTAGTCATTTAAGTAGGTACCTAGTTTAAATGCAAATACTAGCGTTCGCGAGGCTTTTTGTAGATTCCATTCTCATGTCTCAAAATCCATTATTTGTGGGCATTGAATTATAATAATATGTTTGTGGGGATATACGTTGCAGAAAGAAACTAGGTACATGCAAAATTTCCAGTTTCAAATCCAACAATTTGAGCTGTAGGCACGGTAATATTATGCCAGTCAGTCAGTTTGTCGTTATATAAATATTGAATACTTATATACTACAAAGGCATTAGATGAAAAGAACTCAGTTTTTAGGGGAATGCGCTTTCAATAAGAATCTTTGTTTGATACTATAACTTAGAATTTTTCGCACTAGTGCAAAAATAAAAATAAAAGTAGTTCACAATCATCAATACATCTAGACATGGGCTCTCAAATAGCACCATTTTAGAGTCTCTGTTCAGCTAAAAGTATAGCGACAGAATAGATAGTAATAGCTTTACATAGAACCATAGCTTTACTTCCTGTCAATCCGCAGCTTTATAATTAAAACGTGAA
Organism: Maniola hyperantus; assembly: GCF_902806685.2. Taxonomy (NCBI): domain Eukaryota; kingdom Metazoa; phylum Arthropoda; class Insecta; order Lepidoptera; family Nymphalidae; genus Maniola; species Maniola hyperantus. The sequence goes on from NC_048557.2 coordinate 7,826,483, forward strand.
ATGAAATCCCAAAACGGTCTAATAATTATGGAAGTTTATTTTTACTGCGATATGCTTGCCTTTTATTGAAATCATAACATTGGATAAATTAAAACATACAAATATATAGGTTCGATGCTTTACCATTATTCGCTATTTATATTTCCGTAATTATAGGTATTCATATTGATTTTGTTCTATATGTTATAGTAATAATATACTTATACGTATCTGTGGCCTTGTCAGAGACGAGACAAAAAAGGAGTCTATGGTTGTGATGTTGCGTATAAGTCTCGCAAATTGCTAATGCGCGTGATTGCCATTTTAGTGACGTCAGCACTAGACTGAAGTTTCGAGCTGATGGTATATTTTTACTTAAATATATGTTAATGAGAAATGGTTCCAGCGCAATAGCAATTTGTGATGTTGAACAATGTAACTTCTGAACTTAATAAACAGAAGATTAATTACTTTACTGTCTATTATTAATTAATAACTAGTATAAAACAGATTTTAATATAATGATTGCGGTATAAATCAATTCTTTATCAAGTACCTACCTAGTAAATAATGCCCACGATTTTACCCGGGATAAATACCTATTTCATTTCGGGATGAAAATGATCACAAATCACAATAATGTCACTTTTTAGGTTTTTAACTTGAGGTTGGCGATTTTTGAATGGATAGGTATAGCTACACGTTCAAAATTCGAGTTACATCATTATTAATCACAAAGGTTTGACGCAAAGCTGTTTACCTGTATTCAGGAATATTCGTATTACTGCACGTTCCGTCTCAAAGGGAATCTTGGAATACGAAATTTAATTATGCATTTCAAACTTGTCAAGTCTGCTATACCTGTCCCATTGTTGTTACGTATTGCTGATTGTTTTACTTAACACTTTGTGTGTTTCAGGTGATATTGGAGTAGTGTAATTATACGTACGTCGTAGTCGAAATTCCACGGATACGTACGACGCGATCTGCCTCCTCATTTCTAATTCGAACCGCTAAGATTTGGAACACTCTTCCAGCGTCAGTTTTCCCCTTCAATTATAATATGAGTACCTTCAAGTCAAGTCAAGGCATCTTCTAGGCAAGCGCGCTCCATCTTAGGCTACATCATCCCTTGCCACCAGGTCTTTTTTTTTATTTTTATTTTTTTATATTTTATACGTTTATTTGCAAACAACAGCGATACATAAATAATAATTTTACATAATAAAAGACTGAAAATAAGGCCAAATAGGATTACAATTTTATTTTACAGATTACTTAAATAGTTATTAATTGTAAATTTATAACAGTACCTACGTTTGAAGAGACCAAATAATTTAAACAAGCTTTGCAAGATAATAATATGAAAATATAAAAGTCAATTAACTAGTAAAAATACCTAGTAGGTGATTCACAATATGCATGTGTGTGTGTGTGTATGTGTGAGTGTATGTGTGTCTGTGTGTGTGTGTGTGGCTGAGTGTTTGTGAATGGGAGAGAGAGAGAATACGTGAGAGAGTATGCGTGAGTGCGTGCTTGTGAGTTATGATTGCAGCCAAGCGCTAGTCAGTCAAATTAAAAAAAAAAAGTGTAGGTATTACACATTAATGTCTATAGCGCGCTCTTTACTAATACGCGATAGTCCGCGATTGGCGCGAAACTGTAGCAGAGAGAACTAGAGTGAGGGAACATGGAGGAAACTCTCGGTTGTATCCTGAATCCACGATAAGCCGCTTACACAATCGTAAGACTTTCAAATTTCAGTGGCATAGACTCTAAAACTATAAACAAAATAGGTACCTACAGAAATGTACAAAGCTTAGGCAGATATCCAAATCAGAGTTGTCTAGATTCTAGAAGTTTAGTAGGTACGTACAATGTACATCTTGCACAAAGACAGACAATAGACCCAGACAGAGGTTGTGCTCAATTGTGTCTAACCGTCTATCGCCCGATAGTCACAGTATCTTACACATCTCCGAAGTTCACTGGGGGAACTCATTGGACTGTTTGCGGAAACGTGCCACTGCAGATTGGCGTAGGAGAATAGTAGAAATGGCAATTAATTCATTTTAAATATCGAACGATTTATTTTCAACGAAAATATTCCCTTTGATTTTCTTAGGCATTCAATTAACAGTACCTACTACAGTAGAAACTCGATTATCCGGCCCTCAGTTATACGGATTCGCGATTATCCGGACTACCAACCGAAAATTGTTCGGCCAAGTGCGAGTCAGACTCGCGCACCGAGGGTTCCATACTCGGGTATTTTTTCCGCCATTTTGTACGATAAATCAAAAACTATTTTGCATAAAAATAAATAAAAACCTGTTTTAGAATGTACAGGCAAAGCCCTTTCATATGATATCCCACTTGGTATCGTACTTTCAAAATTGAAAATACTATTATGGTGAACTACATAATATGCACAAAACCCGCTTTTCTTCATACATTCGATTATCCGGATTTTCGATTATCCGAATTCCTAACGACAACAATTAGTCCGGTTAATCAAATTTCCACTGTATCAGTAGGTTTAACGTATTTTTTCAATTATGAATATCAATAGGTAAACCTACCCTTATTATAAATGCAAAAGTGTGTTTGTTTGTTGGTTTGTGCTTTCAATCACGTCGTAACAGTGCTACGGATTGACGTGGATTTTTGCATGGGTATAGATAAAGATCTGGAGAGTGACATAGACTACTTTTTATCCCGGAAAATAAAAGAGTTCACACGGGATTTTTAAAACCTGACTTCACGCGGACGAAGTCGCGGGCATCAGCTAGTAATACAATAAATACGAAAGTGTGTTTGTTTGTTGGTTTGTCGGTTTATTGGTTTGGCTTCAATTACGCCACAACGGAGCAATGGTCTGACCAGATTTTTTTACGTAGATATAGTTGAAGACCTGGATAATTACTTCATAGTCTACTTTTTATACCGGAAAATCAAAGAGTTTCCACGGGATTTTTGAAAATCTAAATCCACGCGGACGAAGTCGGGGGCATCAGCTAATTATTGATCATAATTATTTGCTTCGGTATGAGTTCAGAATTAGAAATATGATAGAACACAATATTATATTCCTACCTGCTTAAAGTTTAAACTGAGTAAACAGATTAATATTGAACAATTTTAATTATTTAGGACTACGGGAACTACCTACTTATCATAAAATGTTGATAAAAAGTTTTAGAATAAATAGGTCTATTCTAGTATTTCATAGGTCTAAAGGGTCAGGTTTAGAGTTTAATACAGATCTGTGAAACTTTGGAAACATGTGACAAAAGTTTTGGAACCTCAATACCTAACTCAGGTCCACTTTGAGTTCATCGACGAATTGCAGTACTGAGTCATATTGCAAGGAAGTACCTACCTAGTACCTACTAGTAAATCCGTCCCATATTGAGAGACATTGGAACTTCGAAGTTAACAATAATTTCCTTTAGATGTGGTTTCAACAGAATTCTAATAAGGTATAGTGCATTCAAAATAAACTGGCGTATTTCCACGTGAGACCGAGAATAAACCAAACACTCATAGAAGTCATAGAGCACATTCATTTTTAAAGGAGCCGGTGCAACCTCATAATGTTGATACTTTTGAGTTCACCGCCACCACTTAATCTTATTATTATTGTTAATGACGGTCCCAAGTGGAAACACCAGTTTATTTTGAATGCACTTTACTTAATCTGAATTTAGAGGATTCTATAGAACTTTGGACATGCATATTATACTTAGTTTCTTAATCTAAGCTTGGGCCAGAGTTGTGATAAGTCACTTTTGTCAATTTTGACAAAAAGCGCAGCATTTGAAGACCCCCCACTAGGTGAACGGACGACATCAGGCGAGTCGCATGGAACCGCTGGATTCTGGCGGCGCAAGATCGTGGCGTGTGGAAGTCCCTACAAGAGACCTATATACAGCAGTGGACGTCTATCGGTTGTTGGTGATGATGATGATGTATGTATATTGTATGTATATATATTCTTTATTGCCCCACAAATGACAGGTTCCAAAAAAAGAGATCGTGAAGTGTAGGTACAAAAAGGCGGTCTTATCGCTAAATAGCGATCTCTTCCATACAACCTTTACGATAGAGACAAAACGAACAAGAAAATGATGATGATGATGATGTTTAGAATGTATAGTAGGCAATCGGCTAATTGAGTTCAATTTTAATGACCATTTATATAGATAGATAGATAGAAATACTTCATTGCACACAAAAAATATTACATAACATGACAAAAACGAAGATACTAAAACTAAAAAATAATTGTATGCAAAGGCGGCCTTATTGCTCACAGCAATCTCTACCAGGCAACCTTTGGTGAAAGGAGAAACTAGGTGTGTTGGATAGTAGGTACTTAGACGCAATACAGAAAAATGAAGTACCTAGTATAATTTAGGTTACTAATTTAGCTTGATTTTGTTGCTAATGGGTGCGAGGAGTGGTTTGCTTGGACCGCTGCGGCGCTGCATCAGCTCTGTCTCTCCGTGTGACTAAGCTTTCTTCTTCAAACACAGGACATTACAATTCTGGAAGGTGCCCCCATAAGTATAAAAAATTCAGCGATGACAAATAGCGGCGTCCGCCGGCCAAGTGCGCAACATCCATCCAACGACCTCGCGAATTTGTAAGGTTTTCGTATGAAAGTCACGATATTTAAGTGCAGATACAAACTTCAGACAGGACAGTCGTATCAATTTGTATTTTTTTTTAAAGAATACCAGCCATATTAAATGACTAATATTCCCCTTTCCTCTCCAACTAAGCGCCAAGCTTGTGCTAGGAGTAAGTACGACAATAGTGCAACGGACGGGGTTTGAACCGTCGACCTTTCGGTTTTCAGTCAACTCCTTTACCCGTTGAGCTATTGAGACTCTGAATAATCTAACCTAATAAGTCATATTATATCTTTATACCACTGATCCAATGGAGAGACAGCTCTGCGCTGAGTATAAACGTATGCCATGATGCGTTACGAATCGTGACGCATCCTGGCATACGTTTATACTCAGCGCAGAGCTTACGATTGATGACATCATACTCTTCTCTGTGTTCTCTGAAATAAATAGCGATCTTATTAGTGAGTTTCACATGGGTACTATACATTTTCCTATTATGCTGCTTATTTTTTATTGATAGACAACCCTTTAATGGAAATTGTGTTTACGTGCATTTAGGTTTTGAATATTGTTGTTAAGAATATCTCAGAAGGAAGAGTTTTTATAAATACAAAAGAAAATTTTTGAAACCTTCAATAACGTCGCAACGGAGGAACGAATCGACGTGTTTTTTGCATGAGTACCTATAGTTAAAGACCTGAAGTGTGTGACGTAGGCTGCTTTTTATCTCGGCAAATTAAAGAGTTCCCACGGGATTTTCTAAACCCTAAATCCACGCGAATGAAGTCGTAGGCATCAGCTAATTCATAATAAAGTCAAAGTCAAAGTCAAATGATTTATTCAAAATAGGTAATAAATTACTCTTTTCGATTGTCAGTTGATGGATTTGTAAGATATAATTATTACGCAAACTTAAAACTAAAACTACGAGGGTTCCAAATGCGCCCAGGTCTGAGAAGAGCCCACAACAAACTCAGTCGGGTATTCTTTTTAACCGACTTCAAAAAAAGGAGGTGGTTCTCAATTCGTCGGAATCTTTTATTTTTAATTTCCACCACTTTACAAAATCATAAATTAAACATATTAGAACTATCAAAAAGCCGTTAAACAAAAGTTTTGTCTGGTGTCTGCGCTTCCCGAGGGTGATACTTTTTCATTTCACGGCTGTTTTTCACTGGGCAAGGACATTTTTTTTCTCGGTATTCCTAAATATATCACGGTCGTTTAAGGTTTATTTAGAGGAGTCATCTCCTGCATACAACTCGACTAATATGATGAGATTTCGACTCAGGTTTAATGGTTATTATTACATATTAGTATTGTAATAATAATCGGATGGACGGCCTAGTGTTAAGTAAGTACAAGACGTATACCTAACTTAGATTAAGATAAGTTTCTGTTCAATATACAGCTTCTAAGGTAAAACCAATTAATATTTCAAATCTTTTAGTGACTGAAAAGCACCTTCTATCTGCTACTCTAGTTAAATACTAAACCGAAATTTACGATCCGTCACACAACAGTTATTTACCGAGCGATCGATCTAACCGTTCGTTAGATAAATGCAGCGGAGGCTTTTAGCCGGCTTCCGGTGGGGAGTGCATCCCGTGACGTCACTTCCGCCCCGACGCGGCCGTTTCGGCATCCTCACCGACAGTTTCTCGTTACACCCTCTCTGATAGTAGGAGTATTTACACTTGCGATGAGCAGATAAATGAACTTATTCATACTGTTTTATTTCGATTTTTTTTAAAAAAAGGTAAATTTCTCAGGTTTAATTATTTCGTGGACGTGGATTGAAATGTAATTACGCAAAATTAAAAAAAAATCTTGGTGAGGAATTGGATTCGTTCGGGATGGGTCATGGGCCAAATTGGGTCAGATTTCGTAAAATTGGATCGCATTTGTTGTGTTTGGGTGAGTATGGGATCCATCTATTTCATTAAATAAATGCAGCGGAGGCTTTAAGCAGACTTCCGGTGGGGAGTGCATCCCGTGACGTCATTTCCGCCCCGATGCAGCCGTTTCGACATCCTTACCGACAGTTTTTCGTTACACCCTCTCTGATAGTAGGAGTATCTAGACTTGTATCTAGGAAGATAAATAAAACTACATAGTTTCATTTACGAGACCATTTTTTTTATATTTTCAAAAATAGTGATTTATTTTCTGAAGGATTGAAATCCAAGAACGCAAAATTATTTGGAAAATATTAGTTTTATATTCAGTTTTCTGACGTCTGGATAGATTCAGTAGGTAATGAGCCATAATATTGGATCAGAATTGGTTAAATTGGATCGGATTTTTTGGAATTGGTTCGGGTTGGGTAAGCTTGCTATCGATCTAGGTTATCCGTTCGTTAATGAAAATCTGTTGCTCTGTTGCAGTGTGATTGAAGGACAAACTAACAAAAAAACGAACTTTCGCACTCAATAAACACATCTCACTCCACTCTGTTTCGTGGAAGCTTAGAAACACTAAAACGAACCCAATAAGAAATTGTAAACATTTTCATGATAATTATATTTCGCTTAGATCGCTAACGCAAAATTGCATTACCACGAAACAGATGCAAGAATTGCGTGCAAGCTCGTTAGTGCAATCTTATCTTGCTACTTTCCCGGAGATTGTGCTTGCACCCTACGTAATATTCAACTTTGTTTATAAATCGGTCTTGTAATCCTTGTTGAGCACGCAATTAAGATTTATAATTTAACTAGCTTATGCCCACGACTTCGTCCTCGTGGACTACGCAAATTTCAAACTCCTATTTTACCCCCTTAGGGGATGAATGTGTGTTCTTTCTTAGAGGATGCCTACGTCATAATAGCTACCAAATTTCAGCTCGATCCGTCAAGTAGTTTGAGCTGTACGTTGATAGTCAATCAGTCAGCTTTTCATTTTATATATTTAGACTAGGAAAATGCATACTTTATATTTCTAAAAATGAATTTACGTACTTATATGCATATTCTTTTATTAGGTAATTAGCCATATATATCAAATATATCAAATATTTGAAAAGAGCAACCGCCGAGTTTCTTGCTGGTTCTTCTCGGCAGGAAAGGCATTCCGAACCAGTGGTAGATGCATCCGACTATTCGTAAGCACTTGTAAAAGTTTATACGAATAAAAAAGATTTTCATTTTTTTTTCATATACTGTATTTTATGCTAAAGTAACTAAAAGAAACATTATTTATTTTAATATGGGTAAATTAATCAATATGTTGTCATTTAGAAAATCAGTCACAGCCTAAATAAAAACCGTATAGAATAAAAATACAATTCCCGGCACTGCGATAGACAGACGTCATTCCCGCTCCAATGCGTCCGAAGCCGTCAACCCCTTGTTTTTACGAGAACCCCTATAAAATAAAATAAAAAGTGAAACGTTAATATGAATAAAATTTTATATTTTGTACTTATTGCTTTTTATTTTAGCTACATTTTTAATATCAGTTACATGAAAATAATTTTAATATGAACTGTTATAAACTAACTATTATCTTAACATACCTGCCTAGTGCCTATTTCACCATCGCCATCTGGGGCCTGGTGAATTTCGACCGTCCGTTGTGCCGGTTTTTTAGGGTTACGTACCTCAAAAGGAAAAACAGAACCCTTATAGTTGTCTGTCTGTCTGTTTGTCGGTCTGTCAAGAAAACTACAGGGTACTTCCCGTTGACTCAGAATCATGAAATTTGGTAAGAGGAAAAATCTGAAAACCGTGAATTTAGGGTTACATCACACAAAAAAAATTAAATTGTGGTCATGAACTAATAATTAGTATTTTAAAATTTTAGGGCTTTACCTGTGCATTCTAAAACAGATTTCTATTTATTTTTATGCATCATAGTTTTTGAATTATCATGCAAAAATACGACTGTAGTAAGGAACCTTCGGTGCGCGAGCCTGACTCGCACTTGGCCCGTTTTTTTTTTCCCCCCACATGCAAGCTGTATGTAATATGCGTTGCGTACGCTTTTTATGTCTCTTGCGTTGACAGGTATATGATCAGCTTTAGAAATATTCTTCTTCTTCTTCTTCTTCTTTGGGGCTATGCAGGTCCTTGATATCCATGAATCACTGCGACCGTCTCCGATCTATTGTGTTTGCCTCCACTTCACACTTCCTTGTCAAATCCTGTGGCCGGCAAATACAGCAGCACCTTCTTGACTGGAATTGAAGTAACATCCTCAGGATAAATGATTTGATGAGATTTGATGATTTAGAAACATTACGAACATAATATAATCTAGATTCAAAGCAAATAGCAGCACTAATCACTAAGCTAGGCTATTCAGAGTGGATGCATTTCAAAATAGATTCACCTACCATTCAAACTAATCCTACCGATCCTAAAACTGAATTGTAAAGGCTCGTGCACATTTGAATAGGCTATTTCTAAACAATATTGCAGTAATAGATTTATTAAGTACTAGCTGACCCTGCGAACTTCGTTCCGCCTAACAGTCGATTCAAATTTTTTAATTTTTTTTAAAATCCCCACGATTTAGGACTTCAGTACTTTGCAGCATCAGGATTGAGGAGTTAGGATCCGAAGTTCAATGATGTAGCCTATGCTTGGTACCTAAAATAATTTTGCGTCATCCGCAGTTCCTGAAACATTATAGTTTAGGAGTGCTGTACCCTACATCATCAGGGTTGAGGAGTTGAGACTTGAAGTCTGAGAATAAAGTCGTTGCTTGGTACCTACAATATGAATTCACTATGAACACTTCCTGAATCTTGATAACTCAGGCGGGCAGTAACCCTGCAGCATCAGGATTAAGGAGTTGAATCCAGAATTTTTTATGTGACCACCACGAAAACTTTTATTGTTGATTTAAAAAAAAAATTGCAAATCGGTCCAGAAACCTCGAAAAAATCGATGTAGAAAAAAGAACCACCTCCTTTTTGACAGTCTGTTAAAAACCGATTACCTTGAAATATTTACGGAACAATTTTTAAAATATCCCCTTTCTAACAAAAAAAGAATGAATGAAATCGGACTACGCGTTAATGAATTACAACTCAGTATACATTTTAACTTTCATCCCCTCTCCTACGGGAACCATGCTGAATTTCGGGATAAAAAGTATCCTATATTCTTCCTCATAGTATGACCTCAAATCGTACCAAGTTTCATTGGAATCCATTCAGTATGTGGGATTACCTGAGCTTCAGGCGGTCGCTGGTGAGTGGGGATCTGCTCCTTGCTGATGATGACCTTTGGGATGTCCTTCCGATACACTTAACTGCACTGATTTTAATTAAGGGGTTTCGATAGCAAGATTGTTTAGCGATAATATGTACACGTCATAGGTTAATTTTGCACTTTTTATAGGTACCTATTTTGCTTGACGGTTTGTTCAGATCACTTATTTTAGCGGATTAATTAGCGTTTATTTATTAGTTGCGGTTTTCACTTGATTTCGCGAGTTTACACACTTTTTGGAGCGGAGCGGGTGTTTTTAATTGCGTGGCACATTCGTTGTGCAAAACAGGAGCGGTTTTCAGCGTGCGTAAGCGCCAGAATGCGGAATCGGACTGAAGGGGAATTTGAAAGGAAATGTCATTGCGTACATGTTTATGTGTGAGTTTGAATGTGCGTATGTGTGTATATAATAGATTATTTGCAAATATAATAAATGGCGTAAACAACTCCCCCGGCCTAGAGGCAAGCCTCTAAACAGAACGAAAAGCGTGATAAATTAAAGCGTTAAAAAAAAAAAAAAATTAAAAATTAAAATTAATTAATAGAGTTAGTAGAATTAATAGCAGCCTATTGAGAAGGTAGAGGGCATATCCGTACAACTGGTCTGATGTAGTTTCCGGAACGCGTTCTAACTTTGACTGCTCGAACTACACTGTCTTTCCCTGGATAGAGTTCTTCTATAACTCCTAAAGGCCAGCAAAGGGGATGAACGTTAGAATCTTTGATAACAACAACAGCTCCAAGACCTACAGGATTGGAGGGAGTATTCCATTTCTGTCTGTGTTGTAGAGAAGTTAAATATTCTTGGCTCCAATGTTTCCAGAAAGAACAAGTGATTTTAGTTAGTAATTGATAGCGCGATAAGCGGCTGTCGGGAATATCTGATAAATCCTCGACAGGTAAATATTTTGCGGGAGTGAGATTGAGAAAATGGTTAGGCGTTAGCGCGGAAAGATCTGACGGATCAGAACTTAGAGTACATAATGGTCTACTATTTAATAAGTTTTCAATTTGAACTAGAACTGTATTCAATTCTTCATAAGTAAGGATTTGTGTCCCTATAACTTTATACAAATGAGTTTTCACACAGCGAACGTTAATTTCGCTGAGGCCGTTGAAATGAGGGCCATAAGGTGGACTATGCTTAAACTGAATACGATGTTCTGCGAGACGATTCTCTATGAAATTTTTATGAGCATTGGACTGTATGAGAGTGTAAATTTCATTTAATTTGCGTTTAGCTCCAAAAAAGTTAGTAGCTCCATCGCTGTAAACCAGACTTACTGGGCCTTTGCGTGCGTTTAGTCTCAGAAAAGCAGCGAGAAATAAGTCTGAACTGAGGTCTGAGACTAATTCTAGGTGTACTGCCTTGGTAGTCATGCAAGTAAATATGCAGACGTACGCTTTATGACTTTTAATACCTCGACGGCGAATGTGAGTTACGAAAAAAGGTCCCATGTAGTCCACAGCGGTGTGAACAAAGGCTTTAACTTGCGCTACTCTAAAGGCGGGCAACTCTCCCATTTGTGGAAAAGTAGATTGAGGGTTTACGCGAAAACAAATATTGCATTTGTGTACACGTTGGCGAATCAAGTTTCTGGCTGCAATGATCCAGAACTTCTGTCTAAGTAACGCGAGTACTAACGCGGGCCCTGTATGCAAATTAGTGATATGATAATAATCTACTATCAGCTGAGTAATGCGGTCTTTAGAAGGTAATATTATTGGGTGCTTTTGCCCAAAATTTAATTGTGAGTTACTTAAACGACCACCGACTCTGATGATGTCGTCTGCGAGAAACGGGTTAAGTTTTAACATTGATTTAGAGCAAAGTTTATTATTTTTGAGAGCGTGAATATCTTGAGAGAAATGTTTATTTTGAACATAGCGAATTACATACATTTCTGCAAAGTCAAGATCTGAAACTGTAATAGAACCGCGTGATTTCAAGAGTTTAGAGAATCTTAATATGTAAACCATGGTGCGCAGTAATTTGGACCAGCTAGAAGAGCGTTCGGCCAAATTTGCAATGGGATGTTGAGCGTCAGAAACAGAGGTTTCAACTGCTAAAACAGTAGTTTTTGATTCTTCAAGATCTTCATTGTGAGCGTTTACTTGAAAAGGCGTAATGGGCCATTTCGATATAGGATGCGTCGTCCATTGAGGAGAGTTAAACCAGAGTTTGCGTTCTAATAATTCTTTAGGCGTGATTGGACGAGATATTATGTCAGCGGGATTTTCGCATCCGTTGACGTGAAACCAATGTTCAGAAGGTAATTTTGAATTTATTTCTGTAATTCTATTAGCGACGAATGTGTGGAATTTATATGCGGGAGAATGAATCCATGTAAGAGTTACTGTTGAGTCCGAAAAAGCGTAAATATTATTTACTTTGCAGCGTTTACTAAGAGTTTCGCGTACCAAATTGATTAAATTGGCTAATAGAAGAGATGCGCAAAGCTCGAGGCGAGCGAGTGATGTCTTCTTAAGCGGTGCGACTCTAGATTTTGAAGCGAGTAAATGAACAGTTCCAGGCGAATGTTCATCTGGGCTCACACGTATGTATACGGTGGCTCCATAGCATTTTTCACTAGCGTCAGAAAAACCTATAAGCGTTACATGGGATTCAGAGTTCATACCAACATGGCGAGGAATTTTAATTTTTTCTAAATGCGGTAGTTCTTTACAGAATTGTTCAAATCGTTGAGCGATCGAGCTGGGTACTGGTGTATCCCAGGCGAGATTTAATTTCCAACATTCTTGGACGAGAAGTTTCATAAAAGCGGTAACTGGACCTATTAGACCAATAGGATCGTAAAGGCGAGCGGTAATGGAAAGAATTAAGCGTTTTGTATAATCGCGAGGACTCTCATTTGCGTTGATTTTAAAAGTGAAAGTATCGAGTTTAGGATGCCACTGCATACCTACTATTTTCGTAACATCTTGAGCATCTGAATCAAAATTAATTGCTTGCGGATTTTTATGAGAGCTAGGAATTTCACTGAGAAGTTTGGTGTCATTGGAGATCCATTTAGTTAAATTGAAACCACCTGCGTTGAACATATTAACCATTTCATGATAGGTTTCTTTGGCTTTCTCAAAACCATCGATTGAGTTTATGTAATCGTCCATATACATGTGATTAGTGGCTTCATTAGCTGCTAGCGGGTACCTGTCAATGCTATCTTCAGCTAGCTGACGCACTACTCTCATGGCGAGATAGGGTGAGCTAGATACTCCAAATGAGACGACAGTGAAATTATAAGTGTCGATAGATTGATCAGTGTCAAATCTAAAAAGAATCCTTTGAAAAGCATGATGCTCGGGCGTTAAATTTAATTGAAAATAATGTTTTTCAATATCTGCGGTTAGTGCGAATGAGAATAATCGTAGATTTATTAAGAGTTCAAATATATTATTCTGTAAGTTAGGACCTACATATAATAAATCATTAAGCGATTTTCCGGATGTAGTCCGACTGGAAGCGTTAAGAACAATGCGAGTCTTAGAAGTCTGCTTATCAGGGCGATAAACAGCTCTGTGCGGAATATAATAACAATTTATATTGCGTGAAGGATTATCTACTTTTGTGAGATAACCTTTGTCAATGTATGACTGAATGGTTGCGTTATAATCTTTTCGAAGAGCGGGATTAGCGTTTAATTTCTTCTCTAATTGAAGAAGGCGGTGTTTGGCAATCGAGTACGAGTCGCCAAGTTTAGCGGGGTCATCTTTAAAGGGTAAATGAACAGTATATCGACCTGTTTCATCGCGTGAGTAAGTATCTTTAAAGATGCGTTCACATGCCTCATCGTCTGGGCTTATGTGAATTTTATTAGGTACGTTTTCTAATGACCAAAAGCGTTCAGTAATTTCTTCGAGTGAAGGTGCGTCTACATTACATAAAAATGTTTTATCAGCGTTAGAGTGGTGAGTTGAGTGGCGAGGTTCACAATCCGCTTTCCCCATGAGAATGTAACCTAGCGTGCTTTGAATTGCGACAACAGAAGAATTAGGTGAGACTACTTTGTCACATCCAATTAAAAATGGAAACAATTCGTTGCCTATCAGGCAATCGATTGGTCCAGGAGTGTGATAACTATCGTCAGCCATTGGTAATGAGTGCAAAAATTTCAAATGGGAGACATCGATGTGAGCGTTAGGTAAGTGGTCGGTAATTGTGTCTATTACCCTAGCGGTAATAGTATAAAAGCAGCGTGGATCAAAGCGAGAATAAATTTTAAAAGTTACAAATCCCAGTGATGTGCTTTCTGTTTGACCAATGCCTTTTACGACTGACGGAGCGAATTTAATTTTTAAATTTAAACGTTGGCAACATTCTTTTGATATAAAATTAGTCATTGAACCTGTATCTAAAAATAAGCGGATAGGGTATTGCGTATTGTTACTATATACATGCACTGTGGCGGTAGGTAAAAGTACGGTCGTATTTTTTAAATAATTGCCCGAAGACGTGGTCACCGACAGTGCTAATTCGGTAGGACTAGTTGTTTGAGTGTGAGACGCGGGGGGCGGTGCTGTAATTTTTGTTAAATCACTAGATCTCTCGTTCTGCGGTAGCGGCGGCATCGGAGCGCTGCTATTATTCGCACAATAGCGGTTCTGTGAGTAAGAGGGGGCTTGCGACTGTGAGGTCCCAGGTTCGTACCTAGATCTAGAAAAAGAGCTACATAAAAGGCTGTGATGTGAGCTAGATGCACAATTTCCACACCTTCCCTGGCTTTTACAGCGGAATTTTAAGTGAAAACCTAGGCAGAATTCACAAAATCTATTTTTCCTCACTATATCTAGTCTAGTTTTTGCGTCTTGACTTTTAAAAACCTCACACTTATAGAGCGGATGAGCGTTCTGATTTTTGCATATAATGCAAGTGCGTTGAGTATTTTGCGAATTTAAATTATAATTATTGTTGTTGCCGACTGTACTTGTATACGTTTGAGTTTGCGATTTAGGTTTGTATGAAATAGGTTTTTTATTGGGAGTTTGATGGACTTGTGTGTTTCGCAAAGTTTGTATTTTTAATTGTTCTTTTAAAAATGTATTTAAATCAGAAAAAGTAGGAATTTCAATGTGTTTATGCGTCTGTTCAAACAATGAAACAGTTTCCTTACTTAATTTCGAGAGTGCGATATGCGTTATCATAAAATCTGACAAATTATTAATAGGTAAACGTGTCAAAGCTGCTTGCGCAGAGCAGAATTGATCAACAAAAGATTCGAGCGGTTGATTTTGTTTACAATTTAATATTGTATCAATATATTGAGCTGCCTGTACCCTCGTGTCTTGATACTTTTCTAATAATGCGTTCCATATAATAAGATAGTTTTCAGATGTAGGCGGGATTCCTGAACAGACTAAGAGCGCCTTATCAGTTAAACAACTAATCAAGTATTGAACCTTCTGTATGTCAGAGAGTCTGTTGTTATTATGAATAAGATTCACAAAATTTTCATAAAAAATTGTCCATTTTGAAGGGTTGCCATCAAAACTCTTCAAATCTATCGGAGGTAACTTTTTGTTTAACAAACTGTATTGATTATCACACTGAGACAAAGTGGTGGACTCAGTCTTAATCTCATTAAACGTATATTGTATTTGACAGTATAAAGTATCAAACGCGCCAAGAGCGGAGTAGTTCGGAACATACTTAGGGTCAGAGTTTAAATAGGCTGAAATTAATTCATCTAAATTCGTAGTAAAATCTAGACGTAATTTCTCCAAAGATTGAATGCGGGACATGAAAGTCGTTCTGTGTGCGTGGTCACTCACCTTAAGTGACAAATCATAAATTTGCTGAACTGATTGAAATAAAAATTCCTTTTTTGCTTCCAATTTAACGATTTCTAGATTAGTTGATTCCTTTGTCTTAGCCATTTTGACTTTTGATATACGATAGTAAGCGTTATTTCAAGCGAATAAGGTCGATTATAATTATGGATCAAAGAATAATTTATCGAACGGAATGCAGGTAGAATTAAAAAAAAACTTAAAACCTAAAATACTGAGAAATACATGTAAATAATTATATATAATGCGTTAATATAATATAATGCGATGATCTGAACACAAATATGCGTAAATATACAAAATTTTTGTATATTTTTTAATAAATTCGGTACTCGATGTATGAAGCGTGATTTGATTCTTACCTATGAAATAAGTATTGGAATATATAAATAGCGTTTTCAGTGTTTTGTTGTAAGTGTTTTTTGAGGGAATATGGAAGGTTTAAAGGTCAAACGGGATAGTTAGGGAACAGATTGGATCCAGGGCGATGGGAACAAAAGGATCGGATCCCGGTCGATGGAACAAAAGGATTAAATCCGGCTCGAAGGACCACAAGGATTGTGGGATTACCTGAGCTTCAGGCGGTCGCTGGTGAGTGGGGATCTGCTCCTTGCTGATGATGACCTTTGGGATGTCCTTCCGATACACTTAACTGCACTGATTTTAATTAAGGGGTTTCGATAGCAAGATTGTTTAGCGATAATATGTACACGTCATAGGTTAATTTTGCACTTTTTATAGGTACCTATTTTGCTTGACGGTTTGTTCAGATCACTTATTTTAGCGGATTAATTAGCGTTTATTTATTAGTTGCGGTTTTCACTTGATTTCGCGAGTTTACACACTTTTTGGAGCGGAGCGGGTGTTTTTAATTGCGTGGCACATTCGTTGTGCAAAACAGGAGCGGTTTTCAGCGTGCGTAAGCGCCAGAATGCGGAATCGGACTGAAGGGGAATTTGAAAGGAAATGTCATTGCGTACATGTTTATGTGTGAGTTTGAATGTGCGTATGTGTGTATATAATAGATTATTTGCAAATATAATAAATGGCGTAAACACAGTAGTTTCAGCGTGATGCGCGGCCGTGATACAGACAGACAGACAGACAGACAGACAGACAGACAAAAATGAAAAAAATTACAGTTTTGTGTTCAGTATCGATTATAGAGTGCCCTCGAAAAAAAAATTTCAAAATATCTTCAATGTACAGAATTTGACCTGTTACAGTTTTATTATAAGTATTGATATTGATGATGATGATTGATGGTACTATAATTCTCTACATAGTATAAAATAAAGTCGCTTCCCGCGTCTGTATGTATGTATGTATGTATGAACGCGTAGATCTTTTAAACTACGCAACGGATTTTAATGCGGTTTTCACCAATAGATAGAGTGATTCAAGAGGAAGGTTTATAGCTATAGTTGAATTCACAAAAAATTAAAGATCCCTAGAGAAATTGAAATAATGTGAATTAGGTCGGAAAAAATCCTCTAATTTGAGAGTTTCCGAGGCAATGACACCTCAATGACACCACATTAGTATCTACGTTGCACCCATGCGAAGCCGGGGCGGGTTGCTAGTAAATTATAAGGAACAGTTTTGGCGGTTATGGGTTCAGTTCAAACCACTGGGGACGGATCGAGCGGGTGACGTGCGGGTATACGGTGCGGGGCGTCCCCCAGCCTCATATCCGGATTGCGATCTCGACCTGTCGCGCACTATATCTATCATCTAAACAAAGTCAAAGTCAAAGTCAAATGATTTATTCAAAATAGGTAATAAATTACTCTTTTTGATGGTCAGATGTTGGATTTGTAAGATATAGTGGTGATAATTATTACGCAAACTTAAAACTAAAGCTACGAGGGTTCCAAACGCGCCCAGGTCTGAGAAGAGAAGAGAACACTAATGCAACCCTAAGCTTTCATTGTAAGAAATGTTTTCTTTAAAATTCATTAATACTCGTAATATCATTGCGGTAGGTATCTATTGATAATATTATTTCAATAGCATATTTAATCGCATTACATTATTAATTATTAAAATTTAACGACCAAATCGGCTTTGTGCCATTTTAACAGGAATCAGTTTTGTTAGTTAAAATAATTTGAATAGGTACATATGTACCTGTCGCGGACTATGTAGGTATATATTTAGTTGTATTTAAAAAACAAAAGAATAAAAATGCATTTTCTTTATACATTTTTTTCCGTGTGCAATAAATTT